>NW_013667643.1:66632-71432 GCF_000517525.1 Limulus polyphemus
TTTTGTGTTCCTATACTTACCATTTACAGTGGGGAGGGGGGGTGTCGTATAAGTTCGTTTTGGTGTGTTTTTTTTATGCACTCTAGCTTATAACTCCAAACGTAATGCTTGTACAGCGGTAGTATTGGTATAACTGTAATTCACTTTTGTTTAACTTAAATGCATATCTGAAAAAAAAAACAAAAAAAACACGAATTTTTATTATTCCGTAAAGTCTGTCACCAGATGGCGAGACCTGTCAATAATATTATACAGATGATCTTTTTCAAAATGGATGTTTTACACAATGTGATCTGAATATATCGATCATTAAGACTTGTCTCATTTCCCCCGTAAGTATAATGGTGTAGAAAAATAAACTTTTGCATTGTAAGCATTCCATTTTTCCCCTAAGCAAAATGCACTGCGAAAAAGAGATTGGAATTTAAATTTATTAAATTTATTGTTTCAGCGATAAGTTTCTTTCTTTCCTTTAGAACAGTGGTTTTCAAACTTTTTCGTTGTGCACCACCTGCCGGTCCTATCCCACCTGTTCTGTTCTCTCATATGACTTCGGCCGTGGCAGTGTGCATCAGTTACTTGCATTTTGAACCAGATTGTGGACCATGCTTTGAGAACCACTGTTTTAGAGCCAAGCCACATTGGGCTATTTGTTGTGGCCATTGCAGATAATCGAACCACGGATTGTAGTTTTGTAAGTCCGTAAGCTTATCGCTGGCCCACCAAGGGACTCAGCGGTAAACCTGAAAGCTTATAACGCTAAAAACCGGGTTTCGACACATGTGGTGGGCACAGCACAGATCGCTCATTCTGTATGTTAACACCAAACAAACAAAAAATTCAAATTCGGATATTAGACAAGGTGTTCAATTGTTATAGCTATACAGTAAGAATAGATTTCCTGTTTTATCTATAAAAATATTTAAGCTATTTAAATTCTGTTACAGCATACAGCATCTGAATATGCTGTAATGGGCGTGCTCGGACAGTGAATCCAAATACTCATGGTTCACGTTTCATCGCCCCAAAAACACACTAAGCATGTTGGCGCTGTGAGCGCCCAATAAGGGTGACAGTCAAAGCCACATTAATTTGAGTAACTAAGAAACCTAGGAATTGACCAACATCCTACCCTGTCCCCCGATGAGACAGCGGCAAGTCTTCGGACTTATAACGCTAAAATCAGGGGTTCGATTCCCCTCAGTGGACACAGCAGATAGCCTGATGTGGCTTTGTTATAAAACACACACACACACACACACACACACACATCCTACCCTCTAGTGTATCAAATTTATGTTATGGACGACTATGCGCAGAAACCCTTTGTGTAGCTTTGAAAGAAACACACAAAAGCATTTGGTAGTTATACATTAATCCAAGCACATGCATGTTCTATCTGATGATGTTCAGTGAAACATGCCAGTAAATATTCAATTGTTAAAACAGTTTTTAGGTATATTTTCTTTACTTCTTGTTCACACCAACTTGTATGCTTAAAAGAGAGAATACAATGCTTTATTTAATATCCCATAATGCAGTCCTCTCTTAAGCCAAAGGTAAGTTTATTGACTTACAATGCTAAAATCCGGGGCTCGATTCCCCGCGTTGGACAAAGCGTAGATTACACATTATGTAAATTGGCGTTGAAAATATGAACAACCGGGAAAAATATATCAAAACAATACCTGGATACTGATGGAACCACCACCACCATTACCACCTCCACCACTTGAACCATAACCTGTAGCAGAAGTATCCAGGTCGTCCCCTGATACTTGGATGTCCTGGTTTTCAGCATGTACGGCTGTTGTCGTTAGGAGTAGGAGTACAATAAACACCGCCTAGCGGAGAGATGTAAAACTTAACTCCAACTAATTTTAACAGACATAAGTAGTATTCTGATGGGAAAAAATCCACTATCATTTATATAAAATGGGATATAATTTTTAAGGTCTTCATTATATTAGATAACAAAATTGAATGATCACAGAAATATTACTATAATGACTATTTGTCGTTTTTAGAAAGTTGTTTTGGAGCAAGCAAAAGCTGATAGCAAAAAATATTCTAAAGTTCCAGTATGTAACGCTTCCGATAAAAAGAAAAACACACTTAACATATAAGAATCTTTGAAGTATACATATATTTCTAACACTAACTGTCCTAGTGGTTAGCCTGCCGGGCTTCGGATCGTAAGGTAAATGCCATCTTATTGTTAAACACGCTTTGCACTTTAAGCTATTAGTGTATTATAAAAGTGTCAATCAATCTTATTTTGATAAAAGAGTTTGTCCGAAGGATTACATATAAAGTGCAATAGACTTAAAATAAGACCCAAAAGTCAGACAAAGTTCAAGTGGCAGAATTTATTAATGACTGGTTGCCTGCCGTCTAATCAGTAGTTCAAAATTAGGGCTAGCTATATCTGAGCCCGTGAATTCCATAACCTGGCCATTCAACCTATGTGCACTCAATATGCCGTTAATGTTGAAAATACCAAATATACAGCATTCATGTAAAAAAAAAAAACATTCTCTCTTTACTGGAGTTTACATTTATTTCTATTACTTATTTTCAAACTATGTTATGAGTACTTTTAAGAGTTGATTGTTTGCTTGTGTTGAATTTTATTCAAAGCTCCTCGATGCCTAATTTTGAAGTTATAGATATGAATTAGTTTCGTATTCACGTTCCTATTTCTTAAATGTTAGAAATGAAGCATGTGCACTAATAACAAAGTAAGTTTCGTATTCGCGTATCTATTTCTCAAATGTTACACATGAAGAACGTGCACTAATAACAAAGTTAGTTTCGTATTCGCGTATCTATTTCTCAAATGTTACATATGAAGGACGTGCACTATTAACAAAATAAGCTTCGTATTCGCGTATCTATTTCTCAAATGTTACACATGAAGAACGTGCACTAATAACAAAGTTAGTTTCGTATTCGCGTATCTATTTCTCAAATGTTACACATGAAGAACGTGCACTAATAACAAAGTTAGTTTCGTATTCACGGTTCTATTTCTCAAATGTTAGACATGAAGCACGCGTACAAATAGAAAAGTTATCTTCGTATCTACATACCCGTTTATTCATCCTTCAGAGTGAGTTGTTGATGCTATGAGGACCTAGAATATTAGTCTTAACACTATCGTTCGTTTACGACATTTTATAGTCAATCCTAGAAAAACTCTTTCATCTTATTGCTACCAAAATTTCTGGGAAATTTGTTAGAAAAAAATGTTAATAGCTATCTCGCAATTTTGTTGTTGTTGTTTTTTTCATTTCATCCGGTGTGGAAGATAAGGTGGATCGCTTATCATTCATTTGTTCCGCTAAATCCACACCTCTTTAGGAAGTCTGCTGCATTTCACTAAACTAAAGCTTCTGATAATCACCGCCAGTTGTAGAATCTGTGTTATTAACTTCATTTGGGTCTTCGGTCGTCTTTTATTTTTGACCCATTTTCTTAAATACTGCTTTCAAAAAATGAAACGTTTAAGGTGTTATTTCTGTTTCCTTCTCAGTTTTTATACGCCCTCGCCAACAATGTCCACGCGGAGGATAATGATCAGTCTTATAAAAAGGTATGCCATCCCAACTATGTTTTACACGTAATATTAAGCCCTAATTATACTAGTCCTACCTGGATAAACGTCTATCAAGTAAAACATTGGAAACAGTTATACGTGTTGTTTTTATAGTTTTTTGTTTTTGGATCGTCGTTTCAATGGTTTTTAGGATGTTTGATAAACAACACATGTAGACCGTGACTGTATACTTAAGAGTCTTCATCAATTTTTTGTCCACATTTTTACAGCAGGTGGTGTTTCAGTTTAAAGTGAAATACACTTGTCTGACCATATTGTTATTTCGAGGGGAGTAAACCATTGTGAAGAGAATAATCTCAAATTTCTAACCTACTTTGAAAGTGAAAAATGCTCTTGGAAAACCGAGTTGAGAAACTTCTAGAATATTGTGTAATTATTTCTCTGGCTGAATACTTGTCTGACACATTGCAAAAGTGTTACTAACCGTATCTTTGCTTCCGATAAAGATCGAATCTGGCAGTAGTCGCGTGTCAGTTCCCTTTCTTTTACTACACTCTCACCATACATACAAAGCAACGCGAAATATACAGCACCTAATAATTTTATTAAATATAATAAATATACAGCACCTAATAATTTTATTAAATATAATAAATATACAGCACCTAATAATTTTATTAAATATAATAAATATACAGCACCTAATAATTTTATTAAATATAATAAATATGGAGCATCTAATAATTTCAATAAGGAGAAAAAGGATGGCTAGGCAAGCAGTCTTGATAAACAATAAAAACTGTAGTTTTAGGTTTAGGATTAATTAAAAATGTTGTTGGTTATTTTACCTTTTGTTTGTTTGTCGTTAAGCACAAAACTACACAATGAGCTATCTGTGCTGTGTGCAGCACAGTAATCCAAAGCCGGTATCTAGCGTTATAATTCCGCAGAATTACCGCTAGTGCAACTGGGTGGGGAGTAAGAGGCATTATTTCACCTAGCAAGAAAAGTGAGAATTTCAAACCCGAACCCAAAACAAAGTAACAGAACTCAGAAACAGCTGTAAACAGAAAAACAGCTAAACAAATGGTTATCTGCGAAATGCTATCCTTTATTTTGATGGTTAGGGCGCTCGACTCGCAATCTGAAGGTCGTGGGTTTGAATTCCCGTCACACCAAACATGCTAGCCCTTTCAGCCGTGGAAGCGTTGTAATGTAACGGTCAATCGCACTACCTTTTA
>NW_013667643.1:72141-89290 GCF_000517525.1 Limulus polyphemus
CAATCAGAACCCTTTTATGTGTTGCACGATTAGTTTTGTTATTAAAAGTGTTATATTACCTTCTACCACTTCAATCAGAACCCTTTTACGTGTTGCACGATTAGTTTTGTTATTAAAAGCGTTATCTTACCTTCTAGCACTTCATTCAGAACCCTTTTACATGTTGCACGATTAGTTTTGTTATTAAAAGTGTTATATTACCTTCTAGCACTTCATTC
This sequence comes from Limulus polyphemus, assembly GCF_000517525.1. Lineage (NCBI taxonomy): Eukaryota > Metazoa > Arthropoda > Merostomata > Xiphosura > Limulidae > Limulus > Limulus polyphemus. The sequence continues at coordinate 72,360 of NW_013667643.1, forward strand.
AGAACCCTTTTATGTATTGCACGATTAGTTTTGTTATTAAAAGTGTTATATTACCTTCTAGCACTTCAATCAGAACCCTTTTACGTATTGCACGATTAGTTTTGTTATTAAAAGTGTTATATTACCTTCTAGCACATCAATCAGAACCTTTTACATGTTGCACGATTAGTCTTGTTATTAAAAGTGTTATATTACCTTCTAGCACTTCAATCAGAACCTTTTACATGTTGCACGATTAGTCTTGTTATTAAAAGTGTTATATTACCTTCTACCACTTCAATCAAAACCTTTTACATGTTGCACGATTAGTCTTGTTATTAAAAGTGTTATATTACCTTCTAGCACTTCAATCAGAACCTTTTACATGTTCTTCTGCCTGCGTCACCAAAATCCAGTAAGAATGGTCATAATCAGTTACGTTTGAGTGCAGACAACTTTCTATTAGCTTTTAATGAACTTTGATACAAAATACTACATCGGTTAAAAACTGTCAAGTAACTTGATTAAATATCACCACTGCGAAAAGTAAACATCGTGGAATATCAGTGAAACCCCTTCGGTTCGGAAAAGGAAATCTCTTTTATACCCCCCCCCCTCCATATGTGGGGAGCCCAATCGTCATACGGATTCCCAGGACCACAATCCTTACTCTTTAATAAATCTATATTTGAGAATAGCTGCATTTCATTTCTATCACCTAATTTGTGAAATTAATATAATGCTGAAAACGATTTACTTAGAAACTTGGAGTTGTTTTCTTTACTTACAGAATTAATGATAAGTTAGAATTACTTTCAGCGACTTTACAAATATAAGGAGGGGGGTAAGAAAGGAAGAAGAAACAAAAACACATTTATCTTCTTTCAAAGTTTGTCACAGGCAGACATGGCTCCAAAAACTTCTACTATCAATTACTGGTTAAAGCTTAACAAAATACACAGATCAGGACTAAAAAAGTACCTTATAAATAATGAAGCCATTTCTACATAACAAATTGAAAATAGCTACTTAACATTATAAATCAGTACACAACATCACTAAAACCTATGATGTTTAGAACGTCTTGAATTATCAGCTGAACGCCCTCTGACCCTAGTGGCTCAGTGATAAGTCTGAAGGCTTATAACGCTAAAAACCGGGTTTCGATAGCTGTGGTGGGCACAGTACAGATAGCCTTTTGTGGAGCTTTTTCATTAACGAAAAACAGAATTGACGTCCTCAATCTTAACGAAATTTTCGACTGCAGAAGTACAAGTTAATTATTCTGTTTGTGCTGCCACCTATCATTACATATGATGATGGCATTAACCTGACCTGACCTGATTCTGATGTGTGTATGTCCTTGTTTGTCGGTAAAATATATATATATATATTTACTTAGTGTAGAGCATATCAAAGGAGACTATGTCTTTATTATAAGATACTCATTGGCAAGTAAAAAAAAGGAAAAATGTCGACCTTTATCTAGGCCGTATAGAGCACATGAATACATTTAATACATTACTATACAAAAATATAAAATGAACCCGGTTGATCGTCACAAGTTGAAAACTTTTCAACGTTCTGGGTTACAGCGTTGAATGAAGTATAATGAGAGCTAGAAAATACTCTTTCATTGTGAGAATCAGAATATAGTTGCTAGAATTTCAGTTCATATAATTGGTTCATGTTGTTTGTTTTATAAACACACTTTTATACTCTTTCACCCAGAGAGCAGGAGTGTAGCTGTTAGGGTTTTCAGGTAGATAATTTCGCATCTTGGACTTTTGAAGATTTTAAAATAGAAGTAATAATATCACAAAGAAGAAACACGTGAGTTTTAGATCCAACTAGAAAAGCTGTCACACTCTCGTAGGCTCAGTGAAAGAGCATAAAGATAAATCTGTAAACAATACAAGAGAAACACATTAAGTTAAGTAAAAAAAAACTCTGACAGCCGTAAATCCCTTTTAGTAATGAGATAAATTAAAGTTAATATAAATATGAACTATTTTAGACACCTTTTCTTGTTTAGAAAAATTTTATTAAACTCCACTGAGTGTAACTGTCATCGACCTGCTAAACTAACGATAGTTGATACACTTCAAAAAGCGATCCTCACTTGCTCGTATGTTCTACATACAGTAGAACAATAGAAACTAATATATTTATAAGATCTTGCTACTTTCGCTATGTTACATAAATATAATTACAGTAAAACAATTCTATAACTATTGTTTGATTCGAAGAGCGTGAACTTAGGAATAAACACGAATATTGTGAACGTATTTATAATGTATAATCTTAGTTTACCTATTAACACAACGAACAATGCTCTGGTGTCAAGAATTTGTTTGTTTGTTCGGTGAGCTATCTGTGCTATGCTAGCCACGAGTATCGAAACCCGGTTTTTAGCATTGTAAAACTTCAGATTTACCGATGACTCACTAGAGGGTACTAAAATCAAGAAATGAAATGACAGTAACATATTGTAGATTAAGGTAAAGTAAAAAAAAAGAATAAAACATTGCTCTCAATATTCCGCAAAAATGAGCCAAAAAATTATCTGTTTCTCACGTCCCAAAAATATATGTCAGAGAAACGTCTACTCGTAGAACAAACCTAAAGTTTTCCTTTTTTTTGTTTGTTTGTTATGGATTTCGCACAAAGCTACACGAGGGCTATCTGCGCTAGCCGTCCTTATTTAGCAGTGTAAGACTAGAGGGAAGGCAGCTAGTCATCACCATCCACTGCCAACTCTTGGGCTACTCTTTTACCAACAAATAGTGGGATTGACTGTCACATTATAATGCTCCCACGGCTGAAAGGGCGAGTATGTTTGGTGTGACGGGGATTCGAACCCACGACCCACAGATTGCGAGTCGAGCACCCTAACCACCGGGCCTACTTTTTTTTTGACAGGAATGATAGTTGAAACGTTTGTAGTTCTACGTGATCCGAATAGCCAGCTATGAAAAACATTGGGATTAAAATACGCCACCAAGTTGTAATAAAAGGTATCAGGATTCTTTCGTGCAGAGAAAGTTTGTAAATGATCTATGACGTTGTACTTACTACTAACCGAAAATTCTGGCTTCATGCTGTTTGTCATTTACATTCGATTATACTAATGATTACTTATTTTATTTATTTTAAACTTGCCGAGAGTACCCGTTAAGGAAACAAACATAGTATATAGGACAGTGTTAGATAATGTTCCCCTTTCTTTATTCTTTTGTCGTTACATCCTTAATGACCTCATTAGATGCTACTCGCATACTCTGCTTTGTGGAAGGTAATAATTGATTCATTTAACGGATTAAGTACTTGTGTCTCTAAATTCAAAGTACATAAAAAAAGATGAAACGCTCTATTTCAGGGTGTTTTTTATGCCCCTGCTCTGAGAAAAATCTTGAAACAAAGTAGCCCACGTACGTTGTCGAACAGTTTTCAGTTACCATACCAAAGACTATGATAATTGAGCCGGTCAACTCTGGATGATGGTTTCTAACACATAGACACACACTCGCAATGGATTATCTTTATAGTAAGATATTTAGAATGAAAATGATAGTCATATTTTTCTCCCCAGGTGGATCAGCAGTAAGTTGACAAACTTACAACACTAAAAACTGGAGCTCGATTCCACACTGTGGACAGAGCGCAGCTAACTCATTACGCTCAGAACAGCAACAACAGTGTTGCGTGTTTTCAAGTATTGTTTTTGTACTGCGTATGAAAACAATGGAAACTCTAGTTACGTTTATACATAGAAATATATCACGACATGTTACTTGTCCGACGGAGGTAAACCCTGCTTAGATTAAGCAATAAAGTATTACTACCTAGCTTTTATAAGTTTCTTTTTATATCTCTGTTTTTCCCAATCCGATCATAAAATTGGGTGTGTTGGTACAATGGAGCGTTTTATCAAGATACCATAATGTATCTTTCATACCCAGTGGTAAAACTGAGCATTACAGAGAGTTGGATACGTTATATTAAAACAATTGTGAAGCCTCACCACCTCATTACAGTCCATCCCTTGCTGTTACCTTTCCATAATCTATCTAGTATACGTGGACGACAGTTTCCCGATGCCCTTTTCAATAGTCCATTCGTACATAAAACTATAGGCGACTTTACTGGTGTGTCTACATAAGTAATAACATGAATAACTGTTTCATTCTACAGCTGTTGAGGTATGCGACGGTTGAACATAAGGTATCACTGGATGCCTTACCTTGGCTAACCCATACCCTGTTGGTCTCATTTCCAGACGGATACCCTCCTTTATACTGCTGCGTACGGTTGCCTGTGGCACGTGAACGGCGTCTCGTAACAAATGGAAATTCATGAACACAAAAGTCAGTATTTTTTGTCAAGACTGAAGTACGACTTGCTGCAGGTCTCCTTTAGGACGGTCCGGAAATTCCAAGTTGATCCATATTATTTTTCCCCACAATGCCACTAAGTATTAAAGATATTCCCTCCCGTCTTGGAAATTCTAAATCTCCAATCTGAACACATCGTCATAATTTAAATGTATGAATATTATTCGTCGGAAATGATTGTTAACCACCCTTTCTAAAATAATCAATTTTCGGTGGCGTCACACTACCTACAAAACGCCAAAAAAACACAAAATGTAGTTCTGACACATGCTTTTCTACCACGACTTTGTATGGGTTATGGATGACACGTGACTTGCAGATTTGGAGATTCAGAATCGTTTTAATGTATAATGTACTTAATCCTGTATAAGTCAGCTATCTTGAAGAATTCCGCAAGACTGTATAAGCTAATTTAACACTGGATATTTATTCTATAATAAGATTAAATATGTTATTTTTTGCTGCTCTTCAGTATTGTTACTTATTCGTACATATTTTTCATAGACAAAATTTTAGATAAATAACATTATTTTTAAAGTAATAAAAACCGTTGGAAACAATAGCACCATAGGCATGCTCTGTCAAATTCATTTGGTCAGTGATTCAAGTATAATACTGAGATAAGACAGAAATTATATTCACGAGTTCTATAGAATATCGCTCTCGATAGACTGAAATTAAGTTCACAATTTGCATAGAATATCACTCAAGATAGACTGAAATTAAATTTACAAGTTGAATAGAATGTCACTCAAGATATACTAAATTTACAAGTTGAATAGAATGTTACTCAAGATAAACTAAATTTACAAGTTGAATAGAATGTTACTCAAGATAAACTAAATTTACAAGTTGAATAGAATGTCATTCGAGATAAACTAAATTTACGAGTTGAATAGAATGTCACTCGAGATAAACTAAATTTACAAGTTGAATAGAATATTGTTCAATATAAACTAAATTTACCAGTTGAATAGAATGTCACTCGAGATAAACTAAATTTACCAGTTGAATAGAATGTCACTCGAGATAAACTAAATTCACATGTTGAATAGACTGTCACTCAAGATAAACTAAATTTACAAGTTGAATAGAATGTCACTCAAGATAAACTAAATTTACAAGTTCAATAGAATAAGATGAAAAGCTTGAATAAAGAGAATCTAGGTCGTTTTAATAGAATATTGGACATTATTTACGATATAAGATGGTATTGCTACAAATAAAATAATTTGTAGTGTGAACAATGTTACCATTGTAATGTCAAGATGGTGGTTAATGTCAACACGATAAGTTTGTTATGAAAGAACTATGACCTAAGACAGGCAGAGAAAGATGACGTATCGAGATATAGATCTTAAGATGAACGGATTTTGATTAGCTACAGAAACAGAATACATTTCGAAACGTTATAACTCTGTGGTTTTTATTTGTTCCGGTAACAGTCTGAACCTTCGACCCAACTGAGCTGATGAGAGTTGACACTGCTCGAAATTGTAGTTCTTAATTTTGTATACTAAAAAAAAAGCTGATACATATAAATTAGTTAGATATAACATGTGAGAATTAAATAATAAGTCAGGCATTTCAGCTAACACTCATTTGATTAGATACGTTCAGCACGTATCTAGAATACATAACTGTTTGTTCAAAGCATGTACTGCCTTATTCTAGTGTTAATTGAGTATCCTAGATTTAACCAATACACCCTGCTTGAATAAAGATCGATATCTATGTCAAGGTATTATCAGTAAGCTGTGATGTAGACCTATTACGTAATCATTTCACACGTGTTAAATATTTTCACGTGGAAATGTGTCTCATTATGCGGGAAATGGTGATGTATCACATAATCATATCGAAATACCAAATTTATTCATGAAGAAAGGCATATGAAAAGGCGGGGATCTAAGATGTATTACGTTATCAATCCACACGTGTTAAATTGTCTTTTACAAGGGAACCCACTAAATTATCGAACATATTCGTGGTTCTTGAAACGGCTTTTAGCGGATGTGTGACATTTATGTTTCGTCTCTAATAATGAGACATGATCATGTACAACATTCAAAACTTTCAAATTCCATAAACGTCCAATCAAATAATCATGTTAACTTCACCTGTTCTTTTGTTGGTTTTTTAAGGAAAAAAATAAAGACTTCACTAAATGAACTCATCTAGCAATCATAATTACTTCTTTTGTTTCTTTGAAGTTAAGCACAAAGTTACACAATGGGCTATCTGTGCTCTGCCCCCCACGGGTACCGAAACCCGGTTTCTAGCATTTTAAGTCCGCATAAATACCGCTGTGCCACGGGGGAGGGGGGCAAAAAGAATAAGTTCAGAAGACTACAACAATCTAGGGGAAAAAAAGTAGAAAATAGAACCTGAAAAATGAAATAGAACTCCAAAAACATACAAGGAAATTAACTCATTGGAAAACGAAACGTGGAAAATAAATTTCAAAAAGGGAAGAGCCGACAAATAAAATAAAAAATTAATCGAACTGGTATAAAAGTACCTAAAATACAAGAAAGTGTTCCAGCAGTGGTTTAAAATTTGTTATAATGCTACAAAATAAACAAAAAGTGACTTCGGCGAACTGAGTACTAAAATTAACCATAATATAAGAACAGGAGGATTAAAAAAAACTAAAATATAATGAAAAACATAGAACAATTATTCATCGTGTAAACAGCACAATGGTTTTTATGTTTTTCTTTTGAACCAAGCCACATTGGGCTATCTACTGTATCCATCGTAGGAAATCAAACCCCGGATTTTAGCATCAGTTTTGTTGTGTATATAACCTACTTCAAAGAAATGTCGGTATTTACTTTGCTGTCGGTTCGAGCTTATAAGAAATAACTATGCTTGTTTCTTAAGGTGATGCACTTTTTGAGAGTTTTTTCGTGATTCCAAGTCTTATTTTCAACGTATTTATCAAAAACAATATATATACATTTGTTAAAAAGTTAGTTTCTCTTCTTACATCAAAGATAATTGTGGGTTTATTCTAATTAAGCGCCAAAATGAGGTGCAAGAAAATTTGAAATTACATTGTTCTTGATATGTTTAATTGGCACTTAAAAATGTAGCGCCTGAAAACAGCGAATTCACAGTAAACTGGCGAATTTAAAAAGTAATTTTATCTTTTCAATGCAACGATACTATTGGGTTATAGTCATATAGTTGAACAGATGGCCACACACGCTTTAGTACAGAAATTAATCTTATATGTAGTAACTGTTTAATATGATTACATCTAAGAGTCAGAATAACAAATCATGGCACTAGAAATAGATAAAGGCGTGTGTAGGGTAGGTTGCCTCACATGGGGACTAACTTGGTTTTTGTATTAACACAAAACCGTGGAATCACAAAAGCACCAATGTTTCCGTTTCCTTGGACAACGAACGTTAATTGTAGCTTTAAAAACAACCAGGAAGAGTATTTACAGTTTGACTGTTCTTAACATAGAGATTTAAAAACAACCAGAAAGGATATTTACAGTTTGACTGTTCTTAACATAGAGATTTAAAAACAACCAGGAAGGGTATTTACAGTTTGACTGTTCTTAACACAGAGATTTAAAAACAACCAGGAAGGATATTTACAGTTTGACTGTTCTTAACACAGAGTTATAATTGAATTTCTTGTTTTTACTGATATTTTGTTTCATTTGTAGTTAAGCTGAAAGCTATACAATGGGCTGCCTGTCATATGCCCACCATGAGTATCGAAACATGGGTTTTAGCGTTGTAAGTCTGCGGACCGCTGAGCCACTGGGGAGCTTCACTGATATAAAAGTTCAGTGTTTATCCATGCTATTCCTTTATTTGACTTTTATTACCTTTGGTATAAAATTTAACTGATAGAAATGTGATACAGAAATAATTTATATTGTTCATACAACTTTATTGTATGCAATGAACTCTACGTTTAGTTGTAATAGCTTGGTTTAAATACAATTTGGTTCGTGATAATCATTTTGCGTTAAATTTCTAAAATCGTAACACAATCAAGACTGACTCCCCTCCCCTCCCCCAAAAGAAAGCTAATTCTAGAAACTAAGCATATTTGTTAATTATAGGCGGGCGAATGAAGAGGATACATAATTATTGTGTGATCCACAGCACATAAAGTTGTATAAATAGCATATTTATACGTTTCAGTTTCTTTATTTTGCAAAAAATTATACACACAGATATAAAGATATCAGTTTGTCAAGTACGAATACAAATTGATATAAAATCTCACTCTAAGTAAAAACTAGGGTCTCTTCTAATTCGTAAAAGAAGCCAGTCAAAATATGAGTTCAGTTGTAGATCACTAGAGGGCGAAAGTGCAGCTCACTTGTCAGTGAAAGTCTTGGACGAAATTCTAAATACTTTACAGTAATTCATCTTGAGTGGTTTGGCATCTAAAGAGACATAAAAATATATATTTAGTTTGTAAAAAATAATGTAAGCCCTTGGATCAAATTAGTTTCATTACTAGTTTTTAAAAATATAATAACCTTAACAAAAACATGTTATATATGACTTAATATTTTACAACTTTACTATTATTATTATTATTTTGATAAATCATGTAATGTGCTAACATTAAAATTGCTTCAGGTTCACAGGCTTATGGAAATATCTATTCATATTGATAACATCAGTAATAACTTGTTCGACTGACAAGATGTTATCAGTCCTGCTGTACCATGTTTGTTAGTCAGATATTAATTAATATTCGAAGCAATACCCATATGGAATAAGGTCTATTACGTTATCTAAGAAACCTAATATGTCTCAGCTCGTGTCATGTTTTTTTTCTAGTTATTACTTAAGCGATATTTAATTACCAGTTTTAATAGCCAAGAAACAAAGAATCGTTTTCTGTCTGACCGTAAAATATATAAAGACATGTTTATTGTTTTGTTTTTTATAAGACAGTGAATTTTTGCTTTGAGCAGTTTATTAGGTTTTAAGTACATTTATGGGGCTTGCTTACCCTAGTCCCACCATCCACCATAACCACCACCTCCTCCGCCTCCGCCTCCTCCACCACCACCACCAAACTTTCCACCGCCGCCCCCACCACCACCACCGCCTGAACTCAGAGAAAGGGGTACAGCAAGAAGTCCAAGAACAACGTTTCCTCCTCCTCCACCACCACCACCACCTCCGTAACCTCCACCACCACTGCCTCCACCTCCATGACCACCTCCGCCGCCTCCACTTACTGACACTGGTATCGCCTGTAAATAGTCATGTTTATGTGTTACATCTTTATTTGCACTTTTATTTTGTATATTATACTCTTTACTTATTAACACCAGACAGTAACTAGTACAACCCGAACACCTAAAAAATTATCAACCTTTTTATATGCCAACAAGTGATTTCGTGTATTTTACAAAGAAGTTTGTTCATATAGATTCTTGCATATATTCGTATTCGAACTCGTACTTTGTAAATATCCTTTGGTTATTTAAAACATCTTCATACGCACCTGATCACACGTGACTCACTTTACTTTTAGTACATTCGATATTGTGATTTAAATAAGATAAGTTTATTTTTCTTGATTTCTAGTGATTTTATCTGTAAAGCCTTGGTGTTTTCTCACTTTAAAATAATTAGCGGACACGCGTTCATCCGTCTTGTAAACACGCGAAGCGTTGAAGAATGGATTAAGGTAATCTTTAGTTTATGAGTATTTGTTACCTCTTACGATTTTCTCCAGCAGATGTCGCAACCCGTCTAGATTTATTTGTTGTTGTTTTTTAAATGATCATACTTCCAGTGGATATTTTGAATTATTTTTTCTATTTATTGTATTTTTCGTTTACTCCCCATGTAGCAGACATGAAATTTGTGTTTGGCTTCGCCTTAACTAATATATTCTAAAGAACTGACTAAACAGAACGGATAAGAAAAAATAAAAGCTTGATATATGTAGACTACCTTCTGAATTAAACATTACCTATTTTGTGGGTTAAAGTAATTATAAAATTATTTGAGCTGAAAGTCACGTTATGTGCTATTTGAAAGATTTTGGAATTTGCCTTGCGGTGATGTAAAGTTTAACATCATGGATCCAAAGATTATAGGTTCGAAACTCCAAACTGTGTGGACGTTATAAGTGTAACAATCAATCTTGTTAAGAGTAGCTGCATAATATGTGGCGGGTGCTACTGACAGTTTGCCCTCCCTCTGGTCGATAGTTCTAAATTAGAATTGGCTATACCTATAAGTTAAAGGCCTCAGGCCGTTTAGCCCGTGTGTCGCGTAAGATTTGTTGAGGCTGAAAACTTCGAATCTATGAATGATCTAATAAAGATAGTAGAGCAATGTTCTCTTTTTTAATAAAAAATAATAATATATACCATATTGCTCCTTACTCAGAGAATGTGCTATATTAAACTTTATAATATCATCAAAACGCTGTGCTATGTGTAAATAATATAATACTCTGATAGTTAAGTTCTTGTATCTTATAATAAATTTGGTCACAGCATAATGTTCTATTCCCATATTAACTACATACAAAAAATTACCTGAATACTAATGGAACCACCACCACCTCCGCCTCCGCTACCACCATAACCACCACCCCCTCCGCCACTTGAACCATAGCCAGTGGCTGAAACTTTCAGGTCATCCTCTGGTTTTAAAGTGTCCTGGATTTCTGCTTGTACCACGGTTGTGGTCAGAAGCAGAGAAGCAATAAACGCCACCTAGCGGAGAGATACATTATGTATAAGTGATACAAAAAGAGTAGAAAACAAAACAAAACAACCTCAAAAATACTGCTGACAGTATCTTAAGAAGTAAAATAATCTAATCGTTTTCTGGAAACTTTTATTTTCTAATTATCACTCCCAGTGGCTCATCGATAAGTCTGGAGACTTCTAACGCTAAAATCTGAATTATGATACCCGTGGTAGACACAGTACAGATAGCTCCCATTGAGTAGCTTTGTGTTTAACAAAAAACAAACAAACTGTTAAAGAAAACTACCAATAGGAAACAAATACATTAAAATCAATTCGGTGGACTTAAAAGCGCTTACTAACTCTTTCTTAAATAATTTGTTATGGGATTTTTACTGCACTGTCAAAAGAACGCAATGAAACGTCTGCTTGACTGGGTAATATATTTGGTGTTTTGCAAATTTGGTTTTATGTTTTCTGAACTGACGTAAAAATTTATTACTTTACACTCTGCTACCTTTATAATTATCATGCATCGATCCTTCTGCTGAAATTTTGGGCTTTAAGTTATTTTCATTTTTGTATTTAAACACTTATTTAGTTATTAGTACGAAGCTACTGCAGTGGCTCAGCGGTAAGCTTGAGATCTTATAATAATAAAATTCAGAGTACGATCCCTAAGGCTGTTACAGTGCAGATAGCTCATTGTGTGGGCATGGTCTGTTCCTGCTGTAGAGCTCTGTATTTCGGAATCTGGCAAGCCGGGTCAGATTCCGTGCGATACTACAACATATACTTCCCTGTGGGACAGCGGTAAGTCAACGGACTTACAACACATAAGTCCGAGGCTAGATTCCCCGCTCTAATTAGGCTTTGCTCTAAAACAAACAAACAAAAAACCACAAAATATTCTCCCTCCACTTTAAGCTGTGAACGCGTTATAAGAGTGACAACATATTTATTATCACGTATGGTGGGCGGTAGGGGTGCTGCTGATTGGCTGTCTTCCCTCTGGTCAACAATTCAAAACTAAAGATGGCGGCAGATAGCCTTGGTAATTTTGCCGTAATTACAAAAATACAAGTTTTATACTTAAAGCTAGTCAAACAAAAATTTTCATGGCTCTAGTTGAGATTGTAAATTTAGTTTCGTATTTACGTACACGTTATTTTCAAAACTAAATGTAGTAATAGGCAAGTTTAGTTTCGTAACTACATACCCGTGTCTTCATAGCTGTAAGATAAACCGATGTTGCTGAGTTAGTCTGGAGAAGTGAAGACTGTAGGTCGTTCGTCGTATTATATACTCTAGCCAGAAACCTTTCTTTCTTGTTTTTCTTCGAGCATTTTAAAGAAGTTCTTTCATAAAAAGAAAAAAAAACTCCGTTGGATACAATGTCAATGTGCCAATACCTGTTCCGTTCTTTTCCTCATTAACTTTGTTTGGAACGTGTAATGAAGTGGTCGTAATCCTTTCTATCATCTGTTCCAGCAACTCATCACTTGAGTAGTAGTAGGTCAACTACTTAAAGATCTCACGCAATCCTTTGAGGAAACTTAATAATTGTCTTTTTGTTGTTGTTGTTGTTGTAAAGTCTGTAATTATCTTGAGTTCTGAGCAAGTGTATTATTATTTTATATCCAGTTTTAGTAAATGTTACTTTCAAACGCAAAGTAATGAGGGCATGATGCACTTTTAATTTGTTTTTATATAATTTGTCCATCGTTCAGTTTACACAGTCTCAGCTACAATGTTCGCGTCTGAGATCATCTTTATGAGCTGGTAAATTGAACGATTGTAAATTAGGCACATACATAGTCTTATGTGCTCTAGTTCATCAAAATTAATAAAAGTAAAACAACAAGTGTATCTAAAAGCTATCTTATTATTTCTTATCTATAATCATGCACAACAAAGAAAGAATACAATAGTGAAGGTTTTATTTGTTACTGTTTTTATAGAAAATACAAATAGAATAAGATTCATATAAAAACCTGGAATTAGCACAACGAAAGCAGTTTTTTTATTGAATATTCGTTTCAGGTTTTATAAACGGAATGCTTGCGCAGATGTGTAATTTTTTTATAAAAAATGCCGAACATTGTCTACCTATATACTTAACGATACATCCAAATGAGATGGTAAACATTCAGATGATTAACAAACATTACCTATATACTTAACGATACATCCAAATGAGATGGTAAACAGTCAGATGATTAACAAACATTACCTATATACTTAACGATACATCCAAATGAGATGGTAAACAGTTAGATGATTAACAAACATTACCTATATACTTAACGATACATCCAAATGAGATGGTAAACAGTTAGATGATTAACAAACATTACCTATATACTTAACGATACATCCAAATGAGATGGTAAATATTCAGATGATTAACAAACATTACCTATATACTTAACGATACATCCAAATGAGATGGTAAATATTCAGATGATTAACAAACACCATTCATCATTTCAGTAACGAGTGAAATCTCTGGTTAACAATAAATTTCCAAAATAACAAAAACTAAAACTGAAAAAGCAAAATTCAAGAAATTTCATTATCATTTTGCACAAACATGGCTCTTCAGGCGAAATAAAAGACAATAAAAAAGTTATAAATATCCATTTCAATACTGTTACCTAAAAATATACATTCATTAATATTTTTTTATTTTAACTACAAATAGTAAAAACTAGACCATATTTATATTATTGTTTTTATAAAATTCTGTATGATACCGAATCACTTATACCAGACGGTAACATCTTTTTTTAAGTACAAATATATTTCCAATCTCATAACTCTTCGAGGTTTGGCAGGAAAAGTTTGATGTAGAGAATTATATGAATGCTCGTGTCTACGCTATTACTGTGTGATTAAGTTGAAAATTCTGGTATTTTTCTGGTTCCGTTAAAAATATTGGGGTCCATTCAGTTCAATCATTTGTTTTCCTCGTTCAAAGCATCAATTATTGCTTGCTGTGCTAGGCCAAGGAACTTTACTGAGTTTAATAATACTTTGTAAGACATTTACCCTATGTATTACCTATACATCTTTTAGTGTTAGGTGATTTAAAGAGGTCTTACATTTGTGTATCTGGAAACTTTTCCTCATCGACAGAGGTGTTGTGATAGAAACGGATCAATGGAAAGATGGATGTTATTTTCCTTGTTGGATGTAACCGTTTTGTGCTTCTAAATATAGAAAACACAGTTTATGTGATATTAGATGATGTGTTTACTGCAGCCTGGAAACGTATTTCTTTTGTCGTAGGTTTGGAGTATGAGAAATAAAAGGTTGAATAATGTATTCGTGTACTAGATATTATAGAAGTTGAACCTAATAGTGTTAACAGGAGCTTAACTTAAGTGTTAACAGGAGCTTATCGAAAAGTTGTTGTTACAATTGCTTGAAATAAAACTAGTGTTTATATCGTTCTAGAACTTTAATTTATGCCACTAACCTCAGTTTTCAAGAAATTCTAAGCGAGACACGCATTATAATTTACTGTTTGGTTTTGTTAGCACTGGAGGCTTAGTTATAAGCAAACTCTAAACGAACTTTACACTTCCTTATGTATTCACCATCGTATTCGTTAGTCTTAGTTATAAGAAAATTATAAACGAATTAGTACATTTTGAACTAGTTATATACAATTTAATATTAATTTTTAAGCTATGACTTTGGTACAATTAAAGGCTAAGTTTTTAAAAATAACGTTTATTCTTCTACTCATAACACTTACACCATTTCATTACGACCAGTATAACACATTTATACAGGATGTTCCAAATGTTGGCTGCCATAAGCTTTAATTGCACCAAAGTCATAATTTAGCAATTAATAGTAAATTGTATATAATTTTCATTTTTGTTGTTAAGCGCAAAGCTACACGCTATCGAAAACCGGTTTCAGTGTTATAAACCTTCTGACTTCTTGCTGAGCCATTAGATATTGATCATAACACCATACTTCTGTTTGTAATCAACACTCTGCCAGCTCTTCCACTTTGTACACGTTTAAAGAATATGCTTAAATGTATCCCTCTCAAAACCAATACACAAATCCAGGTTCACCGATGGGACAGCAGTAAGTCTCCGGACTTACAATACTAAAATCCGGTGTTCGATTCCCCGCGCTGAACACATCAGATAACCCGATGTAGCTTTGCTCCAAAATAACAAACACGAATCTAGATCACATCCATACATTCATTAGGGATCGGTTTCATCATCAAAAAGAATCAATGAAGGTTGTATTTTAAAGTAAGAAATGTACAAGATAAGACTATAAGACAAGGTTTGTTTATTAACATTATGTCGTCTGCTTTACGTTCATTTCCAAGTTATTTTAGTAAAGTGAAGCTTCAGAGTAGTGTTAAATGAACTACACGGTGCCTCAAAAGTTGGTTGCTACTTTAACATTGAGAAAAATAACATTGCTTTCCTTGTACCTTCATTGATTCTTTTTGATGATGAAACCGATCACTAATGAATGTATGGATGTGATCTGGATTTGTGTATTGGTTGCTACTTTAACATTGAGAAAAATAAGATTGCTTTCCTTGCTATAAAACAAATACTTGATAATCAAGTGTGATATAAAACAAATACATGATAATCAAGTATGATGTAAAACAAATACATGATAACCAAATATGATATAAAACAAATACTTGATAATCAAGTGTGATATAAAACAAATACTTGATAATCAAGTATGATATAAAACAAATACTTGATATTCAAGTATGATATAAAACAAATACACGATAATCAAGTATGATATAAAACAAATACACGATAATCAAGTATGATATAAAACAAATACACGATAATCAAGTATGATATAAAACAAATACACGATAATCAAGTATGATATAAAACAAATACACGATAATCAAGTTTGACGCATTTATGACTCAGTTGAAAACTCTTGATTTTCGTAGCAAACCACAAACGTTCTTCAGTTATCTAAAATATAAGTGATGACGATAATAACAGATTGAAAACTTGGTAGGAAACGTTTAGAGTTTTTCTCATAAAATCATATTTGGTTATCATGTATTTGGTTTTATATCATACTTGATTATCATGTATTTGTTTTATATCATGTTTATCACGTATTTGCTTTATATCATACTTGATTATCATGCATTTCTTTTATATCATATTTGGTTATCATGTATTTGTTTTATATCATACTTGGTTATCATATATTTGTTTTATATCATATTTGATTATCGTGTATTTGTTTTCTATCATATTTGATTATCATATATTTGTTTTATATCATATTTGGTTATCATGTATTTGTTTTATATCATACTTGATTATCACGTATTTGTTTTATAGCATGTTTATCACGTATTTGCTTTATATCATACTTGATTATCATGCATTTGTTTTATATCATATTTGGTTATCATGTATTTGTCTTATATCATACTTGGTTATCAGGTATTTGTTTTATATCATATTTGGTTATCATGTATTTGTTTTATATCATACTTGATTATCACGTATTTGTTTTATAGCATGTTTATCACGTATTTGCTTTATATCATACTTGATTATCATGCATTTGTTTTATATCATATTTGGTTATCATGTATTTGTCTTATACCATATTTGGTTATCAGGTGTTTGTTTTATATCATATTTGATTATCATGCATTTGTTTTATATCATATTTGGTTATCATGTATTTGTTTTATACCATATTTGGTTATCACGTATTTGTTTTATAGCATGTTTATCACGTATTTGCTTTATATCATACTTGATTATCATGCATTTGTTTTATATCATATTTGGTTATCATGTATTTGTCTT
>NW_013667643.1:89794-91343 GCF_000517525.1 Limulus polyphemus
CCAATTAGACTAACAACTACATGGTACATCTGTACTATACCAATTAGACTAACAACTACATGGTACATCTGTACTATACCAATTAGACTAACAACTACATGGTACATTTGTACTATACCAATTAGACTAACAACTACATGGTACATGTGTACTATACCAATTAGACTAACAACTACATGGTACATTTGAGAATGGAGAGCTTTGTTCACTTTTGCTTGTTTTCTTTTATTTGTTTTTATTTAAACTATTTACATTTATTCGTAAAATTGAGGTTTATCAAATCACTTTTTTTCCCTGATGGCGACTTGCCAGTTACAGTTGTAAGTTTTAATGGATGTTCATTATTACTTTACTTTTTTGTCTTAAAAAAATAAAATCTCAACGTCGTCGATGTTAAGTTAAAGGTTCCTGAATAAAACCATTAGTTCTATTGATGGAGTACAGTTGCCTTTGAATGTACAACAGTAATTAAGAGATAAGTGAATTTCCTAAACGACAAAAGTTAAAGGAATGCCCGTTTGATTGCACCCAGAAACCGTAAAAGAATCATTATTTTCATGTGTTTACGCCCATGTTACGTACAGACTCAAAACATATCAGTTTAATTACTTTAATTACAATCTTGTAATGGCGTGAGTTCCAACTTATTACTATGTTCGTAGCGCAACAGAGTGCCCTCTGTATTTCAGTGAGCTCTGTTTCTTGTAACCTTTGTGTTAGAAGATAAATAGTTCCAATGATTCAGAAACGTCTGTAAGTACATTGTTCCGGTTTTTCAGCCTCGCCTGTATATATTAATGATAATATCAATGGGTATAATCATATATTATGGTTCACCTACTTTGTCAAAAATATATATTCGATATTCATAATCTATCTTCACCATGTACAGACGTGCTTTTCTCCTTCCTTGTATTTAAAACATTATTCAGTGCATTCACTGTTTAATAACCCTTTTAAAACCAAGCATTTTGTATTCCCAGGAACTAGGAAAATTTGACGAAATATCAAAAAATGTCATATGTCGATTATTTACTGCACATTTTGTTGAAGAAAAGCACTACAAACCATGTATAATTGTATTCAGTGTTCAAAAACCTGTATCATACAGAGTTCATATGGTCTATTGATCAATGTGAAAAAAACCTGTATCATAAAGAGTTCATATGGTCTATTGATCAATGTGAAAAAACCTGTATCATACAGAGTTCATATGGTCTATTGATCAATGTGAAAAAACTAGTATCATACAGAGTTCATATGGTCTATTGATCAATGTGAAAAAACTAGTATCATACAGAGTTCATATGGTCTATTGATCAATGTGAAAAAACCCGTATCATACATAGATCCATGTGGTCCATTGATCAATGTGAAAAAACCCGTATCATGCATAGATCCATGTGGTCCATTGATCAATGTGAAAAAACCCGTATCATACATAGATCCATGTGGTCCATTGATCAATGTGAAAAAACCCGTATCATACATAGATCCATGTGGTCCATTGATCAATGTGAAAAACCCGTATCTTACATAGATCCATGTG
>NW_013667643.1:92274-106160 GCF_000517525.1 Limulus polyphemus
TATTTATCACTATTGTTCTCTGAATCCCCGACTTTCAGCGGGCGGTCAGTTTTTGTTGCTCAGTAAAACTTTTTTTTTTAACTAAACCAATTATTGATTGTAACTTTCAGTACCGCGTCAGTTGCCACAAAGATTAGGGCTTAGATGCCTAACTTCGTCACTCGGCTAGAGTCGAGTATTACCGGGAAGTCCAATACCCGGCCGGGTACCAGTGCACCCCTACTATTTAGTGGATCTTTTCACTAGCACTTCCTGTAATATAATTTGTTTTTCATTCAATACAAAATATTGAGCCTGATTGTGGAGAATAGCCGGTGGCTTACTTTGTTTTTATAGAGACGTTGCCTGTGGGGCACATGTTATGACAGTAAAATCAGCAACAATATAGTGTTTTTACTGAATGTTTGACCAGTATTTCTATGTTTATTTTTTTCATTATTCAGTCAGATTTCGAGTTTCAGAAAAACTGACTTTCGTTTTGTTTCACAATTTCACGTAAAGTTACACTACGGTTATATCTGCATAGTGTCGCTATTTTGGAATTGAAAGGCTATAGTGAAGACGGTTAGTAAACAGCCCACGCCGCCTACTCTTGGGTTACCCTTGCCTGAGAGAAGAGTGGGATTTGACAGTCATTCTTATAACGTATCGCTAGTCCTAAAGCGTGGAGCGTCCGTTTTTTGTGTGTTATAACGAGTCGCGAACCATAAACCATTGTATTCACAGTCTGGGCACTCTAACCATTACCTCACGCCCAGCCACGCAAAAAATATGCTTAGTACCCAGTCACGTAAAAAATTACACTCTTATTGTAAAAATCAATTTTGTTTTGAAAAGAAAATATTAATATTTTTTGTGTAAGTTTTGTTTGTTTTTGAATTTCGGGCAAAGCTACACGAGGGCTATCTGCGCTAGCCGTCCCTAATTTAGCAGTGAAAGACTAGAGGGAAGGCAGCTAGTCATCATCACCCACAGCCAACTCTTGGGCTACTCTTTTACCAACGAATAGTGGGATTGACCGTCACATTATAACGTCCCCACGGCTGAAAGGGCGAGCATGTTTGGTGGGACGGGGATGCGAACTCGCGACCCGCAGATTGCGAGTCGAGCGTCCTAACCACCTGGCCATGCTGGGCCCTACTACTGAAAGTAACAACTCGTCAGCAATGGTATGCAGCTCACAATATATTGTTGAAATGTTATTACACTCTCTCCTTACTGGAAATACTTATTGGACCAGTAATTATTATTAGGGGATTCGAACCCGCGACCCTCAGATTGCGAGTCGAGTGCTCTAACCACCTGGCCATGCCGGGCCTTTTGTGTAAGTCCGAAATTGATGATTTTCTATCGGAGTTGACACAAAACTTCATAACTGAAGAAAATTGTTCGTAATGTATATTTTTTTCCAAGTAGTATAAATAAATTAGGGATTGCTGCATATTTTAAAATATAGCATGACGCTTCTAAAATTAGCGTTTTTGAACAAGAAGAACAAAAATATTTATAAGTGGAATGTTTCCTTCTTAAGGAAGCCAAAACTCCATAGAAAGGTATATCCATATATATGTTTACAGCGTATTCATTTTTACGCTTGTTTTGTATATTAGTAAACGTGATTATAAGCCTACTTTTTCTGTGCGTGTGTGTGTGTGTGTGTGTTTGATTTTTTTTTTCAGATGATGAAACCGTTAAGATTCATTGAACTTTTGAATTTCACGACTTGGGCCCTTTTTGTGCCTTTGCTTGCTGTGATGTACCCTTAATGTTTGCACGAAGTATCTTTAACGATACTCACCCATTAACAGTGTTATTACCATTTTGAGTGTCATTATCACAAAAACAGGAGATAATTACAAGGAAAAGTTTCTTTAAGATGCAGGAATTGAGTGTGTTCGTTTATCCCGGAGATACGCATATATATTTATATACATAGATAAAGAATGAAGCAACATGTCAGAAAAGGTAGAGAAAACAAAAAAGACACTTCATGAGTGTATAGAAATAGTTATTATGTAAAGCTGCATTTTGGGGCCTAAATTTGAGCTCGGACGGGAAAAGAAAAAAAAAATCGAGTAAGATTCAAAGGCCTGTTTCTTATCTGTAGTATATAAAAATGGCTACAAAATTTTTTAATTATCATTATTATCAAAATGTAGTGAATATGTAGTCAAACATTTTCTCTGTCTCTCTCTCCTTAGTTCCAAGCTTTCATGCACTGGTAATTATATGGAGTCGGTCATCACTCTTCTGGCGTGTACAAGAGAGAGAGAAAGAAAAAAAAAGAATAAGGAAATATTATTTAATTACTTGTCAGCATAAAATTACATACTGTTCGATTTCAGCTGTGTTCGTCACAGGGATCGAACCCCAAATTTTAGGGTTATAAGCTATGAAGCTTACCGCTGAGCCAATGGGAGGGCGGGGGACACTAAAAAAAGAAAGAAAAGTGTTTACTATTTAAGAAAGTAAAGATTAAATAATATGACCTTAGTAATTAATTTATCCTTACATAGGGAGGATATTCAGTGTTTGTTGCTTTTAATATTGAATGTTGAACGTATCTTCAAGAAGATAACATTTTACAGCATAAAAAACAAAGATGGATGTTAACAACGAAAAGGAACTAAATCACATTTCATAGAAAGTATTAAATTAACTGATCCGAGATACAGATCAAATTGTCATAATAAATATGCATATCATTTAGAGTTAATGTAATTTGTTTACTGGTATGATACAACAAAATATAACCTAAAAATGGTCGCCTCTTTATACCTCAATTGGGATAACATAAATCTGCGCAGGAGAGCAACAGACATTAGTTAGAAGGCCTTATGTTCTTATAGAACAGTAATCTGTTTATAGAAAGTTGTTGAACGGTTTAAAATTTCGTATGGACTAAAGTACAACGACTGAAGTTTCCTGTAGAAAATGGTTCAGGGAAAAGATGATTACAATGTCTCCTTATTTTTTTGTAATAAAAATAGCAACAAGACCTAAAATATCACATAGGAAGTTGTTACAAGATCCAAAATGTCACATTGGAAGTTGTTACAAGATCTAAAATGTCACATAGGAAGTTGTTACAAGATCCAAAATCTCACATTGGAAGTTTTTTACAAAATCCAAAATGTCACATAGGAAGTTGTTACAAGATCTAAAATGTCACATAGGAAGTTGTTACAAGATCTAAAATGTCACATGGGAAGTTGTTACAAGATCCAAAATGTCACATAGGAAGTTGTTACAAGATCTAAAATGTCACATTGGAAGCTGTTATAAGATCTAAAATGTCACATAGAAAGTTGTTACAAGATCCAAAATGTCACATAGGAAGTTGTTACAAGATCCAAAATGTCACATAGGAAGTTGTTACAAGATCCAAAATGTCACATAGGAAGTTGTTACAAGATCTAAAATGTCACATAGGAAGTTGTTACAAGATCTAAAATGTCACATAGGAAGTTGTTACAAGATCCAAAATGTCACATTGGAAGCTGTTACAAGATCTAAAATGTCACATAGAAAGTTGTTACAAGATCCAAAATGTCACATAGGAAGTTGTTACAAGATCTAAAATGTCACATAGGAAGTTGTTACAAGATCCAAAATGTCATATAGTAATTGGTTACAAGATCTAAAGTATCTTATAAGAAAACAAAAGGTAAAGAAGCTAAGACATTCGGGAGCATTCGTTTCTGGTTCGTAGCATCATCGGAGAAAATTGTTAAACCTTCTGTTTCAAATTTATAACTCATTTAGATTTTTTTCTGTTCTATGTTTATTGAGCAAACTACCAACTCTTACCTTTCCTTCAAAATCGACTTGTCTCTGTACGTATTCTCCAAAGAAATGATATTGAGATGATCACTTCAGATTTTGATGATTGTTTTAGATACCATCGTCCTGAATACATTATGTTGTAGTTTAAAATGGTGGAGATATCTAAGCCTAAAAGTACCCGTTTATGAGTCAAAATGAACAATGCCACGTACAAATGGTAAAGATATCTAAGCCTAAAAGTACCCGTTTTATGAGTCAAAATGGAGATATCTAAACTTAAAAATGCCCTGTTTATGAGTTAAAATGAACAATGTAACGTAATTTGTGTGCTTTTTTAAGTTTTATTTCATTGTTTCTATAAGTATAGTGTTTGAGAAGGTTATTCAATTTTTTTCAATTACAAATATGTGTATGACATTGTATTTCACTATTGTCATGATGCCAGACGATGTATTGCTATTTTTATGAACAGACTGTCACTGTGGCTCCACTACTGTGACTCTTAAAAATTAGTTCTTTTGACGTATCATTTAGCCTAACGACGGCACCAAAAACGTTTGTTTGTTGTTAAGCTACATTATGGGCTATGTGTACTTATCCCACCATCGATATCAAAATCCGAATTTTAGCGTTATAAATCTTCAGAATTACCGTTGGGCTACGGAATGACTTCAAGAAAGGAATGAAAAGCTTATCTATTAACTATTGAACTAACTTATTGAGTTATAACTATTTGTTATCACTCCCAAATATTATTGTTGTTGTTTTCTTTATTATGATTAATTTTTACATAAAACTTGCATAACGTTTAGTAGACCCATTTGGATCATGGAGTAATTTACCCTATTGGAACGCCACTGCATTTCGAAATAGATGAGTATGAAGGTGTGAGAAAATCTGGGACCACACTAGTTAGTTCAGACCTTGCTCCATAAAAATTATGTGAAATCTCTTCTTTGCTCACCACGGGTGTCGAAACACGATTTTTAGTGGAATAAGCCACCGAGGAGCCAGATGTTTAGATGTCATTACTCGTACCTCTTCTAGATAGATATCAGAAACCCGATTTTTAGTGGCATAAGCCACCGAGGAGCCGGGTTTCTGATATCTATCTAGATGAGGTACGAGTAATGACATCTCAGTATTCGAGTTATGCTAAACTGTGTTGTTCATAGCGAAGTCTTTCACAGGCGCGTTTCTTGGAATTAAAGTTTAAGGGAAAAAAGCCGAATCATCAAACAGATGCGTTTCTTGTATGTCACAGAATTCCATTTAATTTGATGAACTCATTTTGTTTCCTTATAATGATCGCTTCATTGAACTTATCTGTTTGAAGATTCGGCTTTTTTTCCCTTAAACTTTAATTCCAAGAAACGCATCTGTTTGATGATTCGGCTTTTTTCCCTTAAACTTTAATTCCTAGCATAATTTGCTTAAAAAAAATGTAAATTTGAGTTAATTTTTAATTTGACAGTATATTAGGGAAACGACTTTTTCCCATCTATGGTAACACAGGCCTACGAATTTAAACTTCATAAAAGTTGTTTTGGTTTTAATAACGGGTTTACCATAATTTAGCTACGAAGATTTCGAAAATAATAATATTATTTTTTTTTATCACGTAAGGATTTTTTATAAATCGGGAATAAAAAACTTTTACTTAGATCAAACTGATATTTCGTTTATCACAATGAACATTCTTTATTATTATGTTTGTTAACAAAAATACAAACAAACTGAAGAAAAGGGAAGAACGGTGATCCTCGTTCGTCCTGATTTTGTGTGTGTGTGTGAAATCTACGTCTTTTGGTCTCCAAACTACGTGTTGTGGTCTTTCTTTCATGTATTGCGTTATGACGTTTCGTGAAAAATGTGTACGTGATGGAGAAAAATGGATATCATTTTCTGATTCAGCGTACAGGAATTACTGAAAAAACATGTAAAGATTTCAAGACAATAAAACCATCGTAGGCCTGTGTAATAAATTTACTGTCGCTCAGAAAGAAAATGAAATCCTGTCACATAATTTTATATTTTTATCTACATTCTACGTAGTGGTTAAACTCTAAAAGCTATACGATGAAAAGCTGACATTATATGTATACATATATGTTAGATTGTGGATGGTTGTCTTACTAAACATTATGCAAGTATCTCAAAGCCGATTTATTCTGACTCAGATATGATTTGGTTAAGCCTCGTTTCAAAGATAGATATTCTGTTTGTTGTTAAGCGCAAAGCTGCACAATAGATTAACTGCTCTATGTCAATCACGGGAATCGAGCCCCTAATTTTAACATTACCAGCCCTAGGGCCTACCTCTGAGCTACAGGAAGGAGACCATTGGTCAATGATTACATCACATTCCTCAAAATAAAACTATTGTGACAGTTTATAAATCATCAAAATGGTCGTTTTCGGACACATAAATCTTATTTATTTTACCCATAGACCATGCATTACTTTAAACAGATAATATTTATCTGTAGGGCATACGCTACTTCAAACATATAACATTTATATGTAGGACATGTGCTTATTAGAACAAATATTCTTTATATGTAGGTCATGTCCTATTAGGACAGATATTCTTTATCGGTAGGCCATGTACTAATTCTAACAGACATTCTTTATCTGTAGGCTATGTACTAATTCTAACAGACATTCTTTATCTGTAGGCCATGTACTAATTCTAACAGACATTCTTTATCTGTAGGCCACGTACTAATACTAACAGACATTCTTTATCTGTAGGCCATGTACTAATTCTAACAGACATTCTTTATCTGTAGGCCATGTACTAATTCTAACAGACATTCTTTATCTGTAGGCCACTTACTAATTCTAACAGACATTCTTTATCTGTAGGCCATGTACTACTTCCAACAGGCATTATACATAGGACATATGTTAATTCAAATAGACATTCTTTATCAGTAGGACTTAAGCTACTTCAAAAAGCTAGACATTTTAAAACGAAAGTGGGTGAAGGTATTTTTTAAGATCTATAAGTAATTGAGTAGGCCAAAACTTTATACTATATGATATATTACACTTTTTTCTCGTACAAAACATTTAAATGTTAATCACAGGAAAAAAAATCCGCTGCCTATTTAAGAAGGTATCTGAACCCAAATCAGGACGATTGTTTCGACAAGCAGCACGAACTTTAAGTTTTGATTAAATATAGCAACAGTGGCCTTTCCGCTGAACCTTTGACGACTTGAAGCTGTGAAGTTTACATTTCCATGTTATGTTAAATTTAGTTGAACAATTCTCTGTGTCACAGACATGAAACACAAAGGCCAATTAACGGAATTAGTTTACTGAAACGTACGTTCAGAACACTGCATTAGGAAATAATAGTGAATTATTGAGTTCATTCAAGGTTTGGACCTTTTACGTCACATGAGAGCTCGACTCTACTACTCGTTTCAACAAACGCCACTAATTATGGAGATATTTCTGGTCGATAAGTCAGGTTCTGAGTGTACTATAAGAATAATACTGAACTACACCTGTTCGAAACGATTGTATTTCGCATATCAACAACCTGCGGTGGGGTACATCGCAGATAGCCCATTGTGTAGCTTTATCTTTAAATACAAACCAACAAAGTAATTTGTTTCTTTCTATTCTATCTTTGTTCGAGAATTTTCTCACAACGTTAAACAAGGGTTAGCTACGAATAGCCGTTCCTAATTTGGAACTGATAAACTAAAGAATAGCTTGATGATACTCCTGAGCGACGTTTATCTGGCTGAATGCTGGGATTTGACAGTTTTTCTTAGAGTGCATCAATGGTCCCAAAGTGCAGAGTGCGTTTTTGTGGTCAATAGGCGTGAAACGCGATTCCTTGGATTTACTCAATAGGCGTGAAACGTGATTCCTTGGGCTTACGGCCCGGCTCTATTTTAGGCCACACCCTACTCGAAATAATTCGCAAAACAAAAACGTTCCATAATTTCAGTGCTTGAGAGATATCACTCGAGGTTGTTCATATGATGATAAAACTTCAAATACGAACTCGCTCTTGTGAGACTTTGGTTACGTAAAATAAGTACCATACATTGTCTTAGTGTCACTGAAAGTGAATAAAACTACTATCGCTGTACAATATGGTGTTCGATCCCATATTCTTATAGCTATACAATGTGATGTTTACTTGTATATCCTTATAGCTGTACAATGTGATGTTTGCTCGTATATCCCTATATGTGTGTACAATATGATGCTTGCCCGTATATCTCTATAGCTGTACAATGTAATGTTTACTTGTATACCCCAATGTCTGTACAATGTGATGCTTGCCCTATATCTGTACAATATGATGCTTGCCCGTATATCCCTATAGCTGTACAATGTAATGTTTACTTGTATACCCCAATGTCTGTACAATAAGATGTTTGCCCGTATATCCCTATATCTAAACAATGTGATGTTTGCTCGTATATCCCAATGTCTGTACAATATGATGTTTGCCCGTATATCTCAATGTCTATACAATATGATGTTTGCCCGTATATCTCTATGGTTCTAGATTTTGATGCAGTATTTTGAATACAAACATTTTATTAAAAGGAATTCATAATTGAACTCAGATACTTTTTTGTGTTCTAGCACTTCAACCGGGGATATTCGACCCCACGTTAAACTTATCGTGTTATTGTATATCATATTTTTGTTTCCTTCTTAATATCCGATAATAAAAAACTAAAATCTCGTTGTTTTAGAGTTATAAAATAACACCAAAAATGTAATATTTTATTTTCTGTAAGTATCATAAAATATTGGAAACATATGTAGTTTAATTACGGAACATTTTAGAATAAATGTAGTTATTTATGTTTCTGGTAATTTGCTTCATTACATATCTTCCAGGACATATTTCCAAAACTATACCACAACTTATTTATTCTTCATACAATGAAAATATACTAAATTCTTTGAATTTCTGAAATCATAATGTGATTTTTTTTTAAATACTGGGTTTATTTACAGTGCAGATAAGTGATAATTTTGATTACTTGATAAGAATATAAGACTGGTGAAATTAGATCGTTGGGGCGGACAACGTGTCTAGATAAACTATTCCCAAACATTTACACGTTTCTTCAAAAGAAATGTTTTGGAACAAATGCACAATTTCCACGAGATGTTTAATTATACACTTTTTCAGTCTAATATTCAAACAAATTTAATGGTAAAGTATACAATTAGATGATGATGTTATAGAAAAAATACACGTAACAGGTTAAAAATAACGCAATTAAATACACGGGTGACAGCTGTTCGAAAAAAATCTCAATTCTTCTTAATGATGAGTAAAGAGGTATCATAAAGATCTTTATAATTCCTGTATCAAGCTAATACTAAGTAATGAATCTCTAGAAATATTACCTGTATCAAGTCAGTACTAAGTAATGAATCTCTAGAAATATTACCTGTATCAAGTCAGTACTAAGTAATGAATCTCTAGAAATATTACCTGTATCAAGTCAGTACTAAGTAACGAATTTCTAGAAATATTACCTGTATCAAGCTAATACTAAGTAATGAATCTCTAGAAATATTACCTGTATCAAGCTAATACTAAGTAATGAATCTCTAGAAATATTACCTGTATCAAGCTAATACTAAATAATGAATCTCTAGAAATATTACCTGTATCAAGCTAATACTAAGTAATGAATCTCTAGAAATATTACCTGTATCAAACTAATACTAAATAACGAATCTCTAGAAATATTACCTGTATCAATTCAGTACTAAGTAATGAATCTCTAGAAATATTACCTGTATCAAGCTAATACTAAGTAATGAATTTCTAGAAGTATTTCCATCTTCTAGAATCTCTTCACCTTTGTTCACCTTGGAACTGTCATCAGTATCGATATACTTTTCCTGTTTCTGTTTATTGAATTTTCTCTTTATACATTAACATTCACTTTGAGTGAAACTATAAATGTTTCCAACTCGGGATTACTTCGTTTTCACAACAAATTGTATACCTTCTTTATTGTTTCGTATTCAGTCTTGCGAAACCTGAATTTTAGCCTATCCAAGATATGTTTGAGTTTAATGATGTGTTTAAACTTTCTTCCAGAGCGAGAAGAAATTATGAAAAATAAGAGATAACAAGTTGTATAAAAACAACAACTTGGAACTTGTTCTAGTTAATTCTACCTAAATAGTTACACTTCCTTTCATCATTTCAACTTTAACGAATAGGAAAGGTTGTTCTATTTAAGAAAAGAAAATAATATCAACCACTTTTGACGTGTAATGTTAACAATGATGTTTGAGGCAATATTTAGATGTCTAGAACGAATATAATGATTTCAATAAAAATGACCAACCAGAAGGCGTCACTATTAACCTTTTTTTCCGTACATAAACTTCGTGTTGTTGTTGTTTTTTGTTTTTTTTTAAATGTGCATATTTCAACGGAAAAAATGAAAGTTGTTCCTTTCAATGAGTATATAAAGCTGTAGTGTTGGCTACTAAATCACAAGTAGCATCGGCTCTTTATCTTTTGGCTGAAGGAGGATAAGCGACAACAAGGAGAAAGACTGAACAGCAGAAACTCATCATCAACAGAAGAATAAGATGATTAAAAAGGTAAAATTATTGCATTTCTCTCCGTTTAAGTTTTGGTTAATATATTTAATTCAAATAATTTAATACTTAAAAATTATTTAAACGAACAACAGAATTTTTGAATCTATCAAGGAAGTCGTATTACAGTTGTCTACTATATGAGTACTAATGTCCAATGGTAAATTTTCAGATTATATGTCACTTCCATTTTTACACGTTTTTTTGGAAACATATGCCAGTTGTGATTCGTAATAATATAATTTTTTTTTTAAAAAATAACCCTTTGTTTTTACAGACTGTTGTTATTTTGTCACTGTGTTTAACGACAGTGGTGCTAGCTGACCCTGTCGTTCCTGACCCCTCAGTTACTGCGGAGGACCCATTACTGGCTGAAGCCACAGGGTACGGTGGATCTAGTGGTGGTGGCGGAGGACACGGTGGTGGTGGTGGTGGTGGCGGCGGAGGTCTTGGAGGTTTCGTCTCTATCCAGGTAAATTTTAAAAGGAATATATATTAAATGCGTATTTATTAAAAGTAATAAGTGTACATAATTATTTTAGAGGTATATATGGTTCTTAACGGGTATTTTTTAACTAATTGTAGTTTTACAAAGTTAAGAAGAATCTCTGGATTCCAATGTTTTAAATTTATATTTAGTTGTAGATTACATTGACTGTTGTATTTACTATAAACAGGCACAACCCGTTCAAGTTAGTGTAAGTAGTGGAGGTGGAGGAGGCTTCGGAGGTGGAGGAGGCTTCGGAGGTGGAGGTGGCTTCGGAGGTGGAGGAGGTTTCGGTGGTGGAGGTGGGGGCTTTGGAGGTGGAAAAGGCCACGGTGGGGGTGGTGGAGGTAGTGGTGGTGGAGGCACTGTTCTAGCCTTGCTTGTCTCACCTCTTTCCCTGCAGACCTCGGGTGGTGGTGGTGGTGGAGGACGTGGATTCGGAGGTGGCGGATTTGGTGGTGGTGGCGGTAAAGGAGGTGGTGGTGGCGGTAAAGGAGGTGGTGGTGGCGGCGGCTACTGGTGGGATTGATGTGGCCACAAGTAATTTATTAAATCGAAAATAAGTTGATGTCTTTTAAGGTTTGTTATTATATAAATATATGGCAATATTTAGTGAAATATGTTTTTTTTTCCTCAAAACATGCATTTATGTTTGTAGCGCATTTGATTTTATAATAAATACGAAATGAAACTGGGGTTTGAAATATACACGCGTTTGTTTGTTGTTGTTTCTCTTATATTAGATATTACATATATTTCTATCAGAATCTCAGAAATTGAACTCAGAATGTATCTTACACAACAGCTGACAAAGTATTTAATGAAGAAGCTCGAGAACTGAACTCGGAATGTATCTTACACAAGAACTAACAGAGTATTTAATGAAGAAGCTCGAGAACTGAACTCGGAATGTATCTTACACAATAGCTGACAGAGTATTTAATGAAGAAGCTCGAGAACTGAACTCAGAACGTATCTTACACAATAGCTGACAGAGTATTTAATGAAGAAGCTCGAGAACTGAACTCGGAATGTATCTTACACAATATCTGACAGAGTATTTAATGAAGAAGCTCGAGAACTGAACTCGGAATGTATCTTGCACAAGAACTAACAGAGTATTTAATGAAGAATCTCGAGAACTGAACTCGGGATGTATCTTACACAATAGCTGACAGAGTATTTAATGAAGAAGCTCGAGAACTGAACTCAGAACGTATCTTACACAAGAACTAACATAGTATTTAATGAAGAAGCTCGAGAACTGAACTTACACAAGAACTAACAGAGTATTTAATGAAGAAGCTGAGAACTGAACTCGGAATGTATCTTACACAAGAACTAACAGAGTATTTAATGAATAAGCTCGAGAACTGATCTCAGAATGTATTTAACACAAGAACTAACAGAATATTTAATGAAGAAGCTGGAGAACTGAACTCGGGACGTATCTTACACAAGAACTGACAGAGTATTTAATGAGGCTTATTCAGCAGCGTCAAGAGGATGCTTATCCATTCTAAGGCATTGTTTTTTACATGTGTTCAGATTTAGCCCGAGTGGTGTCTTGAGTATATATATATATATATATTCTCCGTTTGTATAACCCGTTTAAACACAGTGTCGTACATAAAATAACACAAGCTACTAAGAGGATGCCTAACTCCACGCCTGCGTGAGAAGGTCTTCAGTTTTCGTGGAGTGGAAAAGAACTAATATTGATTCACTCTTTCTTTTTTTGAAATGAAATGAAATAACAAACATAACGAAACCACTTTTTGTAACTGTGATCTCAAATCTTAGTTATTACTTTTACTTAGAATAGTACTTATATATGTTACTGATTAACGTTAACTTAATACAACATAAATTAGAAATTTATTACCCAGTGTAAGATGTGAAACAAACATAGAACTTTCGGTTACATCTAGTCTTCTCCTGATAGGATCCGTATGATCGACTGGTTTCACTTAAATACCACTGTAAGATGTGACACTAACATAGAACTTCCGGTTACACCCAGTCTTCTCCTGATAGGATCTGTATGATCGACTGGTTTCAATCAAATACCACTGTAAGATGTGAAACAAACATAGAACTTCTGGTTACACCCAGTCTTCTCCTGATAGGACCTGTATGATCGAATGATTTCACTCAAATACCACTGTAAGATGTGAAACAATCATAGAACTTCCGGTTACACCTAGTCTTCTCCTGATAGGATCTGTATGATCGAACGGTTTCACTCAAATACCACTGTAAGATGTGAAACAAACATAGAACTTCTGGTTACATCCAGTCTTCCTCTGATAGGATCTGTATGATCGAACGGTTTCGCTCAAATACCACTGTAAGATGTGAAACAATCATAGAACTTCCGGTTACATCCAGTCTTCCTCTGATAGGATCTGTATGATCGAACGGTTTCGCTCAAATACCACTGTGAGATGTGAAACAATCATAGAACTTCCGGTTACATCCAGTCTTCCCCTGATAGGATCTGTATGATCGAACGGTTTCGCTCAAATACCACTGTGAGATGTGAAACAAACATAGAACTTCTGGTTACATCCAGTCTTCTCCTGATAGGACCTGTATGATCGAAGGGTTTCACTCAAATACCACTATGAGGGTTTGTAATAATCTTCAGAATTATTCTTGTTATAGCTTTTATATGCGGAAACATCTGTTAGCTGAGTTCTTGCACAGATCTTAAAATATAACGTTGATAAACGGAAGCATCGGCACATGTTGATCTTGAAAGTCGAGTCGTTCAATACTTGAAAATAGCGTTGATAACTGGACCAATTGTTGGTTGAGATGTTGGGAAGGAAATAGCTGCTGAAACTTTTCGCCAGAAACTAATCATAGTAGAACCGTCTGGAAAATGATCTATTGGAAATAGTACAGCTTATAAAATGAGTCAGATCAACGTAGGCCGGTAAGGGCTATCTTCAAGTTTTGTAAACCAAAAAAACTTTTCAAGTATTCTTGT
>NW_013667643.1:107082-110115 GCF_000517525.1 Limulus polyphemus
TTCATGTATGATTATGATATTCATGTATGATATTTCATGTATGATTATGATATTCATGTATGATATTTTCATGTATGATATTTATAAGAATTCACAGCTTTGAAAATTCGAGATGTGAAAATGCTAACCTTTGGAGTAGATTTTAATTTCTGATTTTATGTCTCCCTACATATTGCTAAGCCTTTCCTTCAAGTTTTTAAATAAAACTGTAAGTTTTATATCTGGTTTGATTCGCTGAACAACACATGTAGTTACACTGTATTTACGATCATTGACACACTATAAGTTTCTATCGTTCCAAAATTATAACTGTTAATTAGAGGTTGTCATATAATACGTGTAATAAGTTTCAAACCAGTTTTATATTCATTTATATATATATTTTTTTCGTTGATCTTCTAAGTTCTTCAATATAAACAGGAAATAACGTGTTATTGTGAATCAATAAGCTTCGAAGGAACTTTGATCCAACTTGCCCTAACCCTATTGTAAACAAGGCCCAACACAGAGGCTTTGTTGGCGAAACGACACTTGATACGTCCAGTTTAAGATGATTTAACTAAGCCAACGACATCTGTAATTATTTCAGATGTTCTTCAAAATTGTTTTTTCTAGCAACTTAACATCAAGCTAAGCTTGTATTACTTTGTTCATATCTCTGTGCGCATTACTGTTGAACTGAAAGCCGTATTAGCAAATATATATAGCTCTCCTTACGTCTTTAAATCAGCACTCTTGAGAGTTCTTAAAGCTCAGATATAGGCAGTTAGGTCACACCATGACAACCGAAGTTGAAGAACAATGATTGGCTAAAATAGATCAAATTATATTTCTCTGGCAGTTCAAATTATTTCATTCAAAACTATTTAAACGTTTCTCTGAGAGATTTATGATGAGCATATTATAATCACAAAAAAATTCAAAAATTCAGAATTTACAAACACTAGCGTTTACGTTCAGAGGGCACTGAAATCAATCCAAAATCAAAATTCTGGATTGTATGTACAGAATTGAATAAATAATAGTTTTTATTGAATAAATTTTAACGCTAAAGCTATTGTTTTTTATGCGTGGATGAATGACTACAAGTTAACTTTATATAATGTTTTAAAATTAAATTGTGCAACTGGCCTTCGAGGCGGAACTCTCGCATCCGGGGATGATATGATTAAGCCACGCCTGACTCTCTCCCTCGTGTTATAAGTTATTAGAAGACTGGACAAAAAAACAACAATATTTCTTAATGCATTACTGATACATTCTTCATTTAGAATAAAGCAACTGACTAGAATCATCACACAGTTTGATTTAGTTTTTAATGTAATTTTTTGTTAATACTATTTGAGCCAATGTTTCTTAACATGAATCTGACCTAACTTATTAACATGATTTCTGGACAACATATTGAAATTATGCATATTAGCCAAACTTCATATTGCAGTAGTTTAGAGATGATGTGCATAAAAATTAGTGTAAAACAGTAATTATTGTGCATTAAAATGTCTGTATAACAGTGATTACATTCGACAAAAACAAATACTACTGAAGAAACTCAAGTAATTTGGGATAATTTGATGGCGTTGATTTCAAAAACGTAGTCAGAATTTGTCCATCACTTCTATGTTTTTAGTTATTGTAATATCTCAATATTTTATCAGCACTATGTGAAATACCATGCAATCAACTTATAGAATTAAGCTGTAAAATTAAGTTTACTTTGGCAGTTTAATGGGGGAAAAGCATACATTTTCGATAACATTGACTGTATTGAATTGGTGTAAAAAATTCCGGATGGTTCATATATGCTAATTGTTCTCGATATAATTGTAGCGAATTGCACCACTTTTGTTTCATTCCCACGCTCACCTGCTCCGCCCGGGAATCCCGAAACCCTCACGTGCAAAGTTTGCTGGAACATTCGAGACGTTCCTGGAATGAGCATAAAACGGTCGGAGTCAGAAGCCTTTCTCTCAGTTGCCTCTCGCTCACTCAGTTGGTCACTTGGCCTCGCTCCGCGTACAATCAAAACAAAATCCGATCTTCTTCCTCGCATCATACACGCGATATAATAAAATTCTGCAAAACTGCCTTCAGGTCAAGTAAAGTCCGAAAGTAAAGAAAATCACTTAAACAGTTTTTGCTACATTTGTGAAAATATATTACGCTTTCACGTAGGAAAGTAGTACATACAAGGTAAATATAGCTTAATACCACTATTTTGGGTATAAAATTGGGTAACAAGAAAAACATTGGGTTCCATGTGTGTGTTGTACAGTTTGCACATCTGGCTAGACACAGTGGCTGAATAAGAAGAGAGCAAGTATGCCATCTGATATGGCTTGAGGCCAAAGATCATCTAAGTGACTGTTATTTTTGCATAACTAATGTTTCCGGATATTCAGACAAAACTAAACAATACATTAAATATCCAGATATTGCATCTGCAATGAAACCAGTACCTCATGAGGATGGTCTTCCAGTGCCACATCCACCAGCAAACTGGAGAACAAAAGAGTTATTCTGTAAAGAAGGCAATGAATCATCTTCATCTATTAATTCTATTCCAGTGGCACTTCAACATAAACTGCCTCATCTGATCACACAAGATGAGATAAATGATCTGATTCGTGACTTGTCTGCATCAATGCAGCATGGAGAATTTCTTGGTTCTCTTTTACAGCAATGGAATTTATTATCTCCAGGAACAAGAGTTTCAATTTACCGAAGTTGCCCTCAAAGTTTTGCTTCTCACTACAGCATGCAAGATATTTTGTGTTTCTGTACAAATGTTGATGTATTAATGAAATAATTAGGTACTGAACATCATCCTCAAGAATGGAGACTTTTTATCGACTCATCTAAAACTAGTCTGAAAGTTGTACTTTTGCACAATAGGAACACTAAACTATCGATTCCTGTTGCTCATGCTGTGAACATGAAACTTATCAAAACATGCAATTATACATTCTTATTTTTACAATGTATGAGAATATCTTGAATAAATCTATCATAACTCGAAAACTAGAGGTGATC
>NW_013667643.1:110948-111986 GCF_000517525.1 Limulus polyphemus
AATTTTCAACATGATTTTCAGAAACAGCTTCGTCAAATTACTCAGAAACAGTTGCATTTTTTTTCTAGTAGGAGAAAAAAAATTTGTTACCCAGTGTTGTATGGTATGATTGTAAAATATTAATTATTGTAAATTAAGATTAGTGTAAAACAGTGAATATTGTAAATTAAGATTAGTGTAAAACAGTGAATATTGTACATTAAGATTAAGGAAGACAATGATTACTATACATTAAGATTACTGTAAAACAGTGAATATTGTAAATTAAGATTAGTGTGAAAAACAGTGATTATTATACACTAAGTTAAGTGTAAAATAGTGATTACTGTGCATTAATATGAGTGTAATATAGTAATTACTGTACATTAAGATGAAAGTAAACAATGCTTGATTAAATTATATTATACGAATTTGTATTCAAAATAGTGTTTAAGAAAGTTTGTTTTAAGATAATTGTAAAACTAAGAATTAAAATATTTATGTACTAAATTATTTTGAGACATGATTTATGTATATTAATCTAATATGGTGTATATTATTATTCTGATATAAAGTGTGTTAAGAATGTGTAAATGTTTTAAAACAACATGTATTCTAGTAATTCTAAGGCAGTGTGTATTATGTAAATTGAGACAATATGTGTGCTGTTAAACTTCTGAAGAACGAGGTTTTATATTTTCTTGAAAATGAGAATTACTAATAAATAAAACCCCATTGGATTTTAAGCACACTTTTCTAAACTGTTTATGTATCAAAGTTCTTTTTGTTTGGTTACAGGATCTTAAATAACACGTGAGCCATGCTTAAAATGTAAACAAAAATAACACTAATATTGCAATTAACATTTGTTTAGATTATCACTATTTGATGTGACAAACATTACTGTAAAAACTAACACATGTTTATATTAATTTTATCTGATTAGACAAACATTACTGTACAAGTGACATCTGTTTAGATTAGTTTTACTTGATTTGACAAACATTACTGGACAAAGTAACACGTGGTTAGATTATTATTACTTGATTTGACAAACAT
>NW_013667643.1:112169-115285 GCF_000517525.1 Limulus polyphemus
GTGGTTAGATTATTATTACTTGATTTGACAAACATTACTGGACAAAGTAACACGTGGTTAGATTATTATTACTTGATTTGACAAACAGTACTGTACAAATTAACATTTGTTTAGACTAATTCTACTTGGCTCCCCGGTGGTTCAGCAGTAAGTCTGAAGGCTTATAACGCTAAAAATCGAGTTTTGATACCAACAGTGGGTGCAGAGTGCAGAAAGCACGTTGTATAGCTTTACACTTGACAAACAAACAAACAAAAATTCTAGTGTTGTTCAGAAAGGAAAAACGATTCGATGTTCTGCATAAAAATTTTAAAGCATTTTTAATTTCTACCTAAAGATTAGAAGGATTTTTTCAAACATACGTTCCGTGAAGAAATTTACTGAATCTACATTAGTCTGAAATGTTTAGATTAAGTCGCCTCTGGTGGACAGTGTTCGTACAAACATTTTTAGCTAATTATTCTACTAGGCTAAGCAATTTATACTTAGCACGTTTTATTTGCCATGTTACTCTTTTTCTTGTACAAAACATTCACATGTTAATCATGAGGAAAGAATCCGCTGCCTATTTAAAAAGGTGTCTGAACCTAAACCAGGACAACTGTTCCCAAAACTGCGCAAACTTTAAGTTCGATTAAATATAGAAGCAGATGTCTTTCTGCCGAACCTTTGACGACTTCAAGCAGCGAAGCTGTAAAGTTTACATTTCCAAGTTGTTTTAAGTTTAGATTAACAGCTCTTTCTATGGAAGACATATAGACACAAAGCCCAATTACTTTATTGAATGGCCCAACGTGATATAGTAGTTAAAGTGCTGGGCTGTGTATCTGCAGGTTCATCGTTCGTGTTCCGTTAGTGCAAAAATAAAAAAGTAAAAATCGCGATCAGCACTTTGGGTGAGTTATATTGGTGATGGTAACATCTCACTATTCATTAACACAAGAGTTGGCAGTGGGTGCTGTTGACTAGCTGCTTTTTCTATAGTCTATCTGTTCAAAATTAGGAACGGCTAGTGCAGATGGCCCTTGAGTAGCTTTGAGCGAATATCCGAGAGCAAACTAAGAAATATAGTTCACCAAAACTTATGCTCACAGAGTTCTATTAGTAAGAGATAGTTTTGATTTATCGGTCTAATAAGGGTTGGATTTTATTGCCCATTACAAGAAACAATGCTAATTATCGAGATATTTCTGTTCGATAAACCAGATTCTGTGTTTAGTATAAGAACAAAGTAACACCGAATATCCTAAATTCAAACAATTTGTACTTCAAATATCAACAAAAGTTCGTTATGGTTATGTCCAAATCGAATACTTAGTTGTTCGACATTTTTCTGCAGTTGGATATATAACAAATCTAAACTGGTCGAAGATGAAAATCTCACTCTGATTAATTTATTTACGTATTTCAAATTCAATGACGAGGAACCCACTTTGAGATTAATAATGGCTGGAGACGGCTTGACTGGGTAATGAAGAAAAACTTTAATATAACAGCAAATGTACAACGTTTCGACAAGGTTTTGTCATCATCAGGTACCATCAGGTCGAAACGTTGTACATTTGCTGTTATGTTCAACTTATATTCAAGCTTTTCTTCATTACCAATTCAAGCCGTCTCCAGCCATTATTAGTCTCAAAGTGGGTTCCTCGTCATCGAAAGTATAAAACGTAATTTTGGTAAATCCCACCAATGAAAAAACTTATAAAACCATACACTATCAAGGTGTAAAATAAACAGCACAGTGCACTGACTTCATCTTTACTTTGCTACGTGTAAACTGGTAAAAACCTACGTAAATATAGGTCTATTATTTTACCTTTTTCTGCTATACAGTACTTCTTAAATTACGGTCACTTTAGATTAGACCGTTTTATAGACCGATGGTTTACTAACAGCGACGTATCCAAAACTTAAGGCGTTGTATGAACCGCCAACTTGTGAACTAAAACATGAAGAATGTGGGAAACTATCCAGCCATCAGTAGTGTTGGTGATGACCTTTCATTAACTGGTTACAGCCACCAGTAGTGTTGGTGATGACCTTTCATTAACTGGTTACAGCCACCAGTAGTGTTGGTGATGACCTTTCATTAACTGGTTAGGGCGCTCGACTCGCAACTTGAGGGTCGCGGGTTCGAATCCCCATCATACCGAACAGGCTAGTCCTTTCAGCCGTGGGGGCGTTACTATATGACTGTCAATCCCACTATTCGTTGGTAAAAGCGTAGCCCAAGAGTTGGCGGTGGGTGGTGATGACTAGCTGCCTTCCCTATAGGCACAGATAGCCCTCGTGTAGCTTTGCGCGAATTTCCTTAACTGGCAGATACTTCATCTAGGCACAACTATAACGTCAGTCAAACATTCTAAATAGTACGTTTTTCGTCCTTTCTAATGCAACAGATATTCTGTTATTATAATCAGATATTCACTACGTTTCTCTGAACTTATAAGCAGTAGCGGAGCTACACATAAGCAGATTAACTAATAAGCAGTAGCGGCGCTACACATAAGCAGACTAAGCCATTGCTTAGGGCCCCAAGCAGATCAAGTAACCCCTAGTTCACGTGGATTCTGGCAAGCAGCTCAAGTGACCCTTAGTTCACGTGGATTCTGGCAAGCAGCTCAAGTGACCCTTAGTTCACGTGGATTCTGGCAAGCAGCTCAAGTGACTCCTAGTTCACGTGGATTCTGGCAAGCAGCTCAAGTGACTCCTAGTTCATGTGGATTCTGGCAAGCAGCTCAAGTGACCCTTAGTTCACGTGAATTCTGGCAAGCAGCTCAAATGACTCCTAGTTCACGTGGATTCTGGCAAGCAGCTCAAGTGACTCCTAGTTCACGTGGATTCTGGCAAGCAGCTCAAGTGACTCCTAGTTTATGTGGATTCTGGCAAGCAGCTCAAGTGACCCTTAGTTCACGTGGATTCTGGCAAGCAGCTCAAGTGACTCCTAGTTCACGTGGATTCTGGCAAGCAGCTCAAGTGACCCTTAGTTCATGTGGATTCTGGCAAGCAGCTCAAGTGACTCCTAGTTCACGTGGATTCTGGCAAGCAGCTCAAGTGACCCTTAGTTCACGTGGATTCTGGCAAGCAGCTCAAGTGACTCCTAGTTCATGTGG
>NW_013667643.1:116285-121852 GCF_000517525.1 Limulus polyphemus
TTTTTCTTCATTACCCAGTCAAGCCGTCTCAAGCCATTACTATTTACGTATATTTCTATATATAACCTATTGAGTCAGACGACTCTGTTGATACTTTGTGAAACTATAGTGTTAATATTTTCCTAATTTAGTGTTTGAATCTTATGTAATCTATAAGTGCTCTTAATGTTATTCACGGTAAACGTATTTATATATGATAACAAAATTAACACCTTATGTACAATGTGGGAAAATGTTTATCCCCTGACAAAGCTTAAATTCAAAATTTGAGCTTTGATACTTTCAGTTTCCTCATTTTTTTTATCCTAACCAGGGTTTGCAGTATTAATACCGGGCCGTCAGTACTGGCGATACCGGTACTGGTTTATAGTATATCATATATTGAAAATAATATCTATTATCACATGTCCCATCAGCTTCACTTTTCACGGAATTATAAATGTTTGATTTGATATTTTTGAGTTCATACTTCAGTCGATAAGCGAATCTCACCGTGAAAATCGGAAATAGCATGAAGTATGGAAAATATTGACTCCCACGCTCTGGAAAAGAACATGAATGTGCCTACGTGACTGACTGCACGTTAGGTTGGTACGCACGTGATTAACCCTTAGTATGCGGGAAGGTCAAACTGCGCATGTCACGACGTTTTAGTGACTTACATTCAAAATCTAATTAAAATACTTAATTATCATGATATACGAATAAACTTGACATCAAACCTTAGATAATATATCAAATTTTAATATTATATAAGTTTAACTTCTTAATTGTATAAGGAAATATTTACAAACAACTTCAAATTCCCCTCGTGTAAGAATTTGTATATTTGTTCTTGAGCCGTCTCCTCTTTTGAATTTTTTTGTCCACTCCCTAGAAAACTACGAAATGTAACGCCAAATGTTCTCTATAATTTCTTCATCGATATTCTGAAGCTATATATTTATATTATTCAATCTTATGGAGCTAAAGAGCAATCAATGAAAATTCAATAACCACTTTCCACGCCTACCTCTGACATGCTCTAATTTACAATTTGCTAATAGATTTTCTTGAGGCCGACACCCATTACATTTGTAACCAATAGAAAGCCTAGATTTCAACTGACTCGTTGCCATAGTCATCATACCATGTGGGTTTATAGATAATTGACAATTTGGTTTGATGTGAAAAAATTTTCCTACAAGAACACACTGGGAATAATAGTTGACTTTCTAGCATGATTAGAGATGCCCGAGTACAGGCACCGACAACCTGGCACCGCCAGTACTATTGCAAACCCTGATTCTAACGCTTCAGATGGGTCTTTTTGAAACAAAAGTTCAACTGAACACATTGTGACATGTTGAAATGTGAAATGACATAGCTAAAAACATCAATATTTTTGTTTCTTTCTGTGTACATACAACATAGCAAACCCTGAGTTCACTTACTTTAGACTTATAAAAATAACATCAAAATGTTTTTATTTGCCAGCAAATATCATAAAATGTGCGATATGTAAATATACGGTATTCGTATTCAAGTAATACTTTTGGTCAAACGTTTTTATTGATAACATTACAATAATACAAAAGAAAAGCTTTAAGGCATCTGATTATCTGATAGACGCATTTGAGAAGTGGGTCTAAGTCATTCACTTTCAATTATTTGGTCTACTTGTCTAATTAGACTAGCTTTCGAAAACATATAGACGTTTCTTCATCACTAGAGTTTTGATGTTGTTCCGAGATGTCGTCCAATCATCTTTCAAGAGAAAGTTTCGAATAAATTTGATGCTATTAAATTCTCAAATGAAAGAATTAAATCAACAGATAACAGTTGATCAAGAGTACTTTTTGTTGTTTTAGTAAAAACTAACAAACGTAATGATAAGTATGAGGAACATAACACTATGATCTTTTTTTTTTTTGCAATAGGCTATGTGTATAGCGTCTTCTACACAATTCCTGCGACGTGTGTGTGAACAGAATGCAGTTTGTTAATAAAATCAGTGTTAAGATGTGTTTTATTATCATTAGTGAATAAAGTATATTACAATGGTTGATAAGTAAAAGTCTTTATAATTCTAAATTAATTCAGTAGTAAATAGTGAATCTCGAGAAACATCACCAACTTTTAAACACATTTCATCTCTCTGCTCAGTTCCATTCAACCATCTCCGTATCGATTTCGTTTTCGTTTTCTGTGAATTCAATTTTCCCTTTGTCCGTTAAAATTAACTTTTAAGTCGGAGACGTTTTCTACTCGAGATTACTTCGTGTTCTTCACAAACGGTGCAACGTCTTTTTTGTTACGTGTTCAACCTAGCGAAACCTGAATTTTAGTGTTCAGGTTTAATGAGCAAGAATATATCATGAAAAATAAAAGGGAACAAGTTGAACTGAAACAACAACAGATTTGTTCTACTTATTCTTTCCTATTCGCAATTACACTATCACATAAACTTCAGCAAGTAGAAAAGCCTGCTTAGAGTTTAAAAAAATTAATAATGCGTGTATTATGTATAACACGTATAGTTAAGGATGACGCTGGACCCAATATTTAGGTGGACAGAATATATATCGATCCAAAAAACAATGGCCAACCAGAAGCCATCATTATTATTTCCTTGCTTCTACATAAATTTCGTTTGCTTGTTTTTTTTGTTTTTTGTTTTTTGTTTTTTTTTACTCTAATGACAATAAACGAAAGTTGTTCCTTTCAATGAGTATATAAAGCTGTAGTGTTGGCTACTAAATCATAAGTAGCATCGGCTCTTTATCTTCTGGCTGAAGGAAGATAAACGACAACAAGGAGAAAGACTGAACAGCAGAAACTCATCATCAACAGAAGAATAAGATGATTAAAAAGGTAAAATCATTGTATTTCTCTCCGTTTAAGTTTTGGTTAATATATTTAATTCAAATAATTTAATACCTAAACATTATTTTAAACGAACAACAGAATTTTTGAATCTATCAAGGAAGTCGTATTACAGTTTCTTCTTCTTTTATCTTTATTGCTTACAAAGTAGCTAATGTCTATTTATCTGTTTGATTGTTGACTATCCATAGATTGATAGTTCTCGTACTTTCTTGCACTATCTCAGCGTTTAAAGTACATTCTGCTTGATTATTGCATATTGTTTTGTAACAAATCAGGATAGTTTATGATGGTAATCAGTATGTGTTTTACAGAGACATAACCGTTACCTTCTAAAACATAAGTTTCTGTGAATATTATTTTAGTTTGGTTGTCTACTATATGAATATTAATCTCCAATGGTAAATTTTCGGATTTTATCTCACTTCCATTTTTACACGTTTTCCTTTAAACCAGTTGTAATGCGTTATTATCTGTATTTTTCAACGAAAACCTTTGTTTTTACAGACTGTTGTTATTTTGTCACTGTGTTTAACGACAGTGTTGCTTGCTGACCCTGTCGTTCTCGACTCCTCAGCTGCTGCGGAAGATCCATTACTGGCTCAAGCCACAGGGTATGGTGGATCTGGTGGTGGTGGTGGTGGACACGGTGGCGGCGGTGGAGGCGGTGGAGGCGCTGTCTCTATCCAGGTAAATTTTAAAAGGCATAGAATATTAGAATTAATAAGTGTATGTAATTATTTCATAGGTATATGTGATTCTTGCCGGTAATTTTTAACTAATTAATAAGTGTAAGTAATTATTTTAGAGGTATATGTGATTCTTGCCGGTTATTTTTAACTAATTAATAAGTGTAAGTAATTATTTTAGAGGTATATGTGGTTCTTGCCGGGTAATTTTTAACTAATTAATAAGTGTAAGTAATTATTTTATAGGTATATGTGGTTCTTGCCGGGTATTTTTTAACTAATTAATAAGTGTAAGTAATTATTTTAGAGGTATATGTGGTTCTTGCCGGGTAATTTTTAACTAATCAATAAGTGTACGTAATTATTTTAGAGGTATATGTGGTTCTTGCTGGGTATTTTTAACTAATTAATAACGGTACGTAGTTTTACAAAGTCGAGAAGAATATGTAGATTAGCGCTTTGTTTCTCTTTCTTTGTAATTCTGATGCTTTAAATATATATCTATGTGTTTAGTTGTAGATTACATTAACTGTTGTATTTACCGTAAACAGGCACAACCCGTTCAAGTTAGTGTAAGTAGCCTCGGGGGTGGAGGTGGAGGTGGCTTCGGAGGTGGAGGAGGTTTCGGTGGTGGAGGTGGTAGCTTTGGAGGTGGAGGTGGTAGCTTTGGAGGTGGAAAAAGCCACGGTGGGGGTGGTGGAGGTGGTGGCGGTGGAGGCACTGTTCTAGCCTTACTTGTCTCACCTCTTTCCCTGCAGACCTCAGGCGGTGGTGGTGGTGGAGGACGTGGATTCGGAGGTGGTGGCGGATTCGGTGGCGGTAAAGGAGGTGGTAAAGGAGGAGGCGGTGGTGGCTACGGTTGGGATTGAAGTAGTCACAAATATTTTATGAACTCGGAAATATAACGATCACTTATAAGGTTTAATTTTTTATAGATATATGACAATCTTAAGTGAAGCATAATTTCTTTTCCTCGGAACGTGCATTTATGTTTTAGCACATTTGATTTTAAAATAAGTATGAAATGAAACTGGCTTGGGTGTCATACTTCTCTTTTAAATAAACTACTTTGAAAGAAAAGCTGGAG
This sequence comes from Limulus polyphemus, assembly GCF_000517525.1. Lineage (NCBI taxonomy): Eukaryota > Metazoa > Arthropoda > Merostomata > Xiphosura > Limulidae > Limulus > Limulus polyphemus. The sequence continues at coordinate 120,927 of NW_013667643.1, forward strand.
TTTGAAATGGATGTGTATTTTTTCTTCATTTCTCTCAAATTCACATGATATTCCATTTATTCAATAACTTGAACATATGAAATAATAAACATGCCAAAAACACTTTCTTTAATTGTAATCTTCTGATATGATCTGTATGATCGAATGGTTTCACTCAAATATCACTGTAAGACGTAAGCTAATATGAAACATCTGGTTACATCCAGTCTTCTCCTGATATGATCTGTATGATCGAATGGTTTCACTCAAATATCACTGTAAGACGTAAGCTAATATGAAACATCTGGTTACATCCAGTCTTCTCCTGATATGACCTGTATGATCGAATGGTTTCACTCAAATATCACTGTAAGACGTAAGCTAATATGAAACATCTGGTTACATCCAGTCTTCTCCTGATATGACTTGTATGATCGAATGGTTTCACTCAAATATCACTGTAAGACCTAAGCTAATATGAAGCATCTGGTTACATCCAGTCTTCTCCTGATATGACCTGTATGATCGAATGGTTTCACTCAAATATCACTGTAAGACGTAAGCTAACATGAAATATCTGGTTACATCCAGTCTTCTCCTGATATGACCTGTATGATCGAATGGTTTCACTCAAATATCACTGTAAGACGTAAGCTAACATGAAATATCTGGTTACATCCAGTCTTCTCCTGATATGGCCTGTATGATCGAATGGTTTCACTCAAACATCACTGTAAGACGTAAGCCAACATGGAACATCTGGTTACAACCAATCTTCTCCTGATAGGATCTGTATGATCATAGGGTTCCACTTAAAGATCACTGCAAGATGTGACACTGACAGAGAACATCTGTCTACATTCAGTCTTCTCGTTATAGATCCTATGTGATCGAATGGTTTCACTCAAATATTACTGTAAGATATTGTTTGCTTTTTGTTTGTTTTG
>NW_013667643.1:122554-125076 GCF_000517525.1 Limulus polyphemus
ATTTTATCAACGAATAGTGTGATTGACCGTAATATTATAACGCCTCCACGGCTGAAAGGGCGAGCATGTTTGGTGGGATGGGAAATCGAATCCGAGACCCTCAGATTGCGAGTCGAGCGCTTTATCCACCTGGCCATGCCGGTCCATTAAGATATTATAACAAAGCTCTAGCTTCTCATGCAAAGCTATAAAACTTTGTCTGTTTCATATTTATCTAATGTACAGGGAATTTATAATGTCAGTATAAGTATTTGGAATGGTCTGTATGACGAACCGTGTGGAACTGTTGACCAGAAGGAGGGCAAACGGTCAGTAACACTAGTCTGTAATACGAATTCTCTTAGCTAAAAAGCGGAATTAACTGATTATGTGGAGCTTCATGTTGCGAGGTCGAATCTTAGACCTTCTGATCTGCCGTTCATAACGCTAATCAGTAGACTTGGCCCGGCCTAGCATTTTCGAACAATACAATTCGTTCGTCTCTGTAAATATCTACACAAGTTACACATGTTTGTTTGTTTTGAAGTTAAGTACAAAGCTACACAATAGGCTATTTGTGCACTGCCCACCACGGGTATCAAAACCCGGTTTCTAGCGTTATAAGTCCGCAGACATACCGCTTTGCCAATGGGGGGCAGTTAATTTTAAATGAAAATATAAGTTAACCTATTTTATAGGTAATAATTTTATTGAACAGATCCACAAATAAATAGAAGAAAAAAATATGTAAACCAAAGCTTTAAAGTAACATCAGTTCAGATTAATTTTACTTCATATTGCAGCTAATGTTGTCCTTCATACAAATTTATAAACGCTTCTGATGATCAATCAATTTAACATTTTTATCAAGCTGTTATATTAGTTGCGCAATACAATTCTGTATAAAACTTCACAGAGAGTATTTGGGTTAAGAGCCCTCTAGTGTACAGTACTCGTACTAAACTTTTAAATTCGTGTATATAAGGTCAATTTTCCAAACTAATTCTATAACTTAAATCAATCTGTTTGTTTGTTTGAAGTTAAGTACATAGCTACACAATGGGCTATCAGTGCTCTACCCGCCACGGGTATCGAAACCCGGTTTCTAGCGTTGTAAGTCCGCAGACATACCGCTGTGCCACTAGTGGGGCTTCAAACAGTCGCGAAAGTGGACGATATCACCTTATGAAGTTTGTATTTTTGAGCAGTTTTATTATATAGCTTGAGATTCGGTGTCCCCAGGTGGGACAGCGACAAGTCTACGATCTTACAACGGTAAAATCCGGGGTTCGATTCCCCGTGGTGGACATCGTGGATAGCCCAGTCTGGCTTTGCTCTGAAATTAACTCATATAGTTAAGATTCGATTTTTGTAACTAAACGTCCAAATATAGAATCATGACAAAAAAGTTAACTATTATAAGATGTTTTAGTGTTAAAGAACAATATCAGAACTTTGGACATTTCGATAAAAAAAACACAATAGTTTCATAACAAAAATAATAACGTAATTTTAGTATGTGTTATCAATGGCTTTAATAACTCATCGTATACTAAGTAAGTCGTGCTTTTGTATAATTGTTTTTGAACTGCCAGATTTTGTAAACATACTTTTGTAATTCTTGGTTGTCAAAGTAGGTAGATTTACCCAGTTTTCGAACATACCTTAAAAGTTTTAAAAGATGTCATTATTATTTCTAATTGTTTAAATATGAGCATGATAGTTTTACATATTGTTTAGACATGGGCATGATAGTTTTACATATTGTTTAGACATGGGCATGATGGTTTTACATATTGTTTAAATTTGGGCATAATAGTTTTACGTGTCATATTGTCTTGGAGCTAAAACCAAAAGGGAATTTTCAGTTTGGTGATAGTTAAAACTGCACTTCATTTTCTCTGAATAGTTAATTAGTTGTAGGTGTGATCAGTTCTGTGTTGGTTTGTTTTCAGGTTATGACAAGTTGTGAGGTGATACGTTCTGTGTTGGTTTGTTTTCTGGGTATTACCAGTTGTGAGGTGATCAGTTTTGTGTTGATTTCTTTTCTGGTTATGACAAGTTGTGAGGTGATACGTTCTGTGTTGGTTTGTTTTCTGGGTATGACCAGTTGTGAGGTGATCAGTTTTGTGTTTATTTCTTTTCAGGTTATTACAAGTTATGAGGTGATCAGTTTTGTGTTGGTTTCTTTTCAGGTTATTACAAGTTATGAGGTGATAAGTTCTGTGTTGGTTTCTTTTCAGGTTATGACAAGTTGTGAGGTGATCAGTTCTGTGTTGGTTTGTTTTCTGGGTATGATCAGTTGTGAGGTGATCAATTTTGTGTTTGTTTCTTTTCAGGTTATTACAAGTTATGAGGTAATCAGTTCTGTGTTGGTTTCTTTTCAGGGTATTACCTGTTGTGAGATGATCAGTTCTGTGTTGGTTTGTTTTCAGGGTATGACCAGTTGTAAGGCGATCAGTTCTGTGTTGGTTTGTTTTCAGGGTATGACCTGTTGTGAGGTGATCATTTCAGTGTTGGTTTGTTTTCAGGGTATGACCTGT
>NW_013667643.1:125690-133442 GCF_000517525.1 Limulus polyphemus
TTTCTTTTCAGGTTATTACAAGTTATGAGGTGATCAGTTTTGTGTTGGTTTCTTTTCAGGTTATTACAAGTTATGAGGTAATCAGTTCTGTGTTGGTTTCTTTTCAGGGTATTACCTGTTGTGAGATGATCATTTCAGTGTTTGTTTGTTTTCAGGGCATGACCTGTTGTGAGGCGATCATTTGAGTGTGTGTTTGTTTTCAGGGTATGACTTGTTGTGAGGTGATCAGTTTTGTCTTGATTTCTTCTCATGGTATGACCAGTTGTGAGGTGATCAGTTTTGTGTTGGTTTCTTTTCAGGTTATGACAAGTTGTGAGGTGATCAGTTTTGTGTTGGTTTCTTCTCATGGTATGACCAGTTGAGAGGTGATCAGTTCTGTGTTGGTTTGTTTTCAGGGTATGACCAGTTGTGAGGTGATCAGTTTTGTGTTGGTTTGTTTTCAGGGTATGACCTGTTGTGAGGCGATCATTTCAGTGTGTGTTTGTTTTCAGGATATGACTTGTTGTGAGGTGATCATTTTTGTATTGATTTCTTCTCATGGTATGACCTGTTGTGAGGTGATCAGTTCTGTGTTTGTTTGTTTTCAGGGTATGACCTGTTGTGAGGTGATCAGTTCAGTGTTTGTTTGTTTTCAGGGTATGACCTGTTGTGAGGTGATCAGTTTTGTATTGATTTCTTCTCATGGTATGACCAGTTGAGAGTTGATCAGTTTTGTATTGATTTCTTCTCATGGTATGACCAGTTGACAGGTGATCAGTTCTATGTTGATTTCTTCTCATGGTATGACCAGTTGACAGGTGATCAGTTCTGTGTTGGTTTCTCTTTTGTTAAGAGAAAACTAAAATTGTATATTTTCTATTAGAACACCGGAAGCTGGCGAAACATTGTAAACCATGACTTTTTGTTAGGTGATCAGCCAACAAATTGTATATTTTCTATTAGAACACCGGAAGCTGGCGAAGCATTGTAAACCATGACTTTTTGTTAGGTGATCAGCCAACAAATTGTATATTTTCTATTAGAACACCGGAAGCTGGCGAAGCATTGTAAACCATGACTTTTTGTTAGGTGATCAGCCAACAAATTGTATATTTTCTATTAGAACACCGGAAGCTGGCGAAGCATTGTAAACCATGACTTTTGTTAGGTGATCAGCCAACAAATTGTATATTTTCTATTAGAACACCGGAAACTGGCGAAGCATTGTAAACCATGACTTTTTGTTAGGTGATCAGCCAACAAATTGTATATTTTCTATTAGAACACCGGAAGCTGGCGAAGCATTGTAAACCATTAAACCTAATGTTTATAACAAATATGCAGCCTGGCGTGATTTTTATCATTTATCGTCCTTCTGTTAAATTAAGCTATATATGTTTTTAAAATGCTTAAACCAGTGGTGGAGGGAGCAATTTTGGATTTGTCAGGTAACTCAGAATAGTGTGCAAAGCATGCTAGTGCTAGGGAGATCTGGGGGCATGCTCCACAGGAAAAAGTTTAAAACATAGGCGCCTTGAGATTGAATTTGTTTTTTAATTTTATTATAATTTATTGAAAGCATTAATCATTTACAAGCACTTCTTGATAATTCACACAAATAGGTGCTCACTAGCACCTATACTCACCATAGCTATAAGTAAGCACAAGCATGTACACATGCATATTACACATGTAATTTATTATACATTGTTATACTGATTCATAGATACATACTACTATAAGTCTATTTACGTAGAAAGCATTTTTGAAGTGCAAGTTAAAGTTTAAAAACCATACAGTTATTGTGACAAAGTGTTGGTCCGGCTGGTGCTCGGTCTTCCGAACCTACTTCGGCGCACATATTAACTTATACAATATGCGTTTTACGTCCAATTCAATCAATCTTGGAACTTATTTTCGACATCTCGCACAGGGAAAGAAACGACATGTTATCGTTTCTCCTACGAACATGAATTTGTACGAAAATACTGATTACTCTTGTTTCTCTTCGCCAAACAGTAGTATAATTTCATTTCTTTCAAGTTTTTAATGCCTAAATAGTCAAATTAGACACCAGATAATAAATTGTACACATAATAGATTTATTTCACACACACACACAAATATAAAAACATACAAAACAATTATCCAATTATTTCATATCACTTCGAAGAGTTCGTAAAACATATGTGCTGGATTATTACTTTCTACCGTAGCCGCCACCTCCTCCATAACCACCTCCGCCACCGCCTCCTCCATGGCCACCTCCGCCACCACCTTTGCCACCGCCCCCTGATACTTGCAAGGAAAGAGGTGATGCAAGAAGAGCAATAACATTAGCTCCACCTCCTCCCCCACCATAGCCGCCACCACCACCACCACCATAGCCGCCACCACCACCTCCACCGCCGCCACCGTACCCTCCACCACCACCTCCGCTACTTAGACTAACTTGTATTGGCATGGCCTATTGATTTTAGGAAGATAAACATTTTCTTAGTATAGCAATATATATATATCATCAAGTTTTTATACACAAATATATAGATGTATATCATCAAGTTTTATACACAAATATATAGATGTATATCATCAAGTTTTTATACACAAATATATATATATATATCATCAAGATTTTATACACAATATATATATATATATCATCAAGTTTTTATACACAAATATATATATCATCAAGTTTTTATACACAAATATATATATATCATCAAGTTTTTATACACAAATATATATATATCATCAAGTTTTTATACACAAATATATATACCATCAAGTTTTTATACACAAATATATATATATATATCATCAAGTTTTATACACAAATATAGATATATATCATCAAGTTTTTATACACAAATATATATATATATCATCAAGATTTTATACACAAATATATATATATATCATCAAGTTTTTATACCCAAATATATATATGTATATATATATCATCAAGTTTTATACACAAATATATATATATATATATGTTGTCAAGATTTTATACACAAATATATACATATCATCTGTACTATACGACTTAACATTGCACCTTTTACAAACCTTTGATAAGCTTTTAATACATTGTTGTACAAAACTTCTACTAACGTATATTTCCATCCGCCTTTTGTTTACATTCATTGAAATGAAGTGCGCGTACATGCGCATTTACATAGTAAGGTGCGCGCGCATTTTCAGGACAGATTAATAGATTAATGTCTTATCTTATCTTATGCTGGCTATAACATTATATAATTGACTGTCAATAGTTTAAGACTGAGACTATATAAAAAAATACTTTAATATAAACATATTTATAATATTATTATTATTTCTACTTGCCTGAATACTGACAAATCCACCTATGCCTCCACCTCCACCTCCTCCATAGCCTCCGCCACCGCCACCGCCTCCTCCATAGCCTCCGCCACCACTTCCCCCTCCCCCGTAACCTGAAGCATCAGCGATGATGGGATCCTCCACTCCTGAAGTATACGATGAGGCAAACAATGAGTCGCCCACTCTGGAGTAGACTGAGTCTAAAAGGGGATCATTCGCACCCAAAGAATATGTGGGATCAACAATAACTGTCTCAGCCAACACGGCCATCAGGAGGAAAGGGAACCATGGAATCACTGTCTGAAAGATGAAGAACTCTGTGATGAATGAACACTTATCTTGAACAAATAATGTCAAACAAGCTTACTAATATTTTAAGCGTGTAAAAGGAGATGAAATGTTGTCCATTCTTTCAACAATGCAACATACACCAGGACAAAATGACTTGCTTGCCTTACGAAGAAACTGACGCTTAGTTATGGTTATAGGGTCAACTTTTTACATGCTGTTAAACATTAAATAATAACCAAAGAGAAACGTGAAACCAATAACGAAGAGTTAGACAAAACGATCTTACAAGAATTGGAGGGAAGAAAAAGAGAATCATGCATAAAATGTGAAACACACTTTGGAGAATGAAAAATTAGTAAAGATTATAACTTTGTGCAAAGTTGAAGTTAATCACAAAGCTACACAATAAGCTATCTGTGCTCTGCCCACCACGGGTATCGAAACCCGGATTCTAGCGTTGTAAGTCCGCAGACATTCCGCTGTGCTACTGGGGGCAACCTTGTGCGAGTTTAAAAATTTGTTTGAGGAACGGTTTGATATAGAGACGAAAATTCTTCCGCTATAAAGTGAACCATTTTCCAAGAAATAGTCCGTAGAAGAACTACTCAAGCTGCATTCTGATGCAGATATAACTATCACTCGGTTTTTAGTTATAAGAATTATTGGATTTTTATGTAAACATCATCAGACCTTCTATATGTTTTTACGAGTAAACTTCGATATCTTAATATAGGTGTTGTCGCATAATATTGTGCCCTTTTAAAAATGATAAAAAACGTTTTTGGCCCAAATATAGTTCAAAGATGTGAAATAATATTATCTCATTTCTTTATTAATATGCTGTCATGTCATATTGTTGTACTTTTAAAAATTATCATCAATTTTTTTGTCCCAAATATAGTCCAAAGATGTGAAATAATATTATTTCAGTGTCTTTATTAATTAGTATGTTATCGTGTCATGTTGTCGTCCACTTTTGAAAATGATTATCAAATTCTTTTAGACTTGTGTAGTTATATGGTATGAAATTATACTGAATGTTTCTTGTTTAAATGGCTTACGGTGTTACTTAAGTCACTTTACAAGAAACTTACAAAACTTGTGTGCCATCTAGTGACCAGCGGTAAAACTTTGAGAATGAAAAGTTATTGATACTGATTCTCAAATCAATCTATATTTACATGCAATTTTGAACTGGAAAACGAAAACACGAATTTTAAGGGCTATAACTGCACTCCTTAATACTTGTGGCTTATTTTCTGGTTGTGAAAAATAAAATATTCGTAATTCTTTACTGGTGGTCCTAAAATCAAGGAAAACGTAGACTGAAACAAAGATAAAACATTAAAGTAGCATTTCTTACCTTCTTACTCATCCTCTCTATCTCTCTAACGATGCAAGCACCACCTGTCTGCTTAAAAGACAACTGTTTGATAAGAACAGAAAGAAGCGATGTTCATTATGGAAGAAGGACTTGATCTAGAGTTTATATATACCTTGGAAGGCATTGTTTTCCTCGAGGGGGTCATTAGGTCATGTGACAGAAAGAACTATGGGAAACTATACGAAAAGGTGCTCGAACTGACTTCTAGCATTTTCAGCGGAATACAATTAAATACATAAAAAATCACGGTAAACGTCCTTTCTTCGCTACGTTTACTAATTGTAGGTCAGATGATGTAAATGTGGGGACTATCCTAAAAGTTGCCAAATATTTATATTGTCTGTAAATAAAATACTACAAAGTGAATTAATTCTAAATGATACAATGTTCAAACGACACCTTTATATTATATTAACAGTATCTGTCAAATACAGATATTATTTCTCTCGAACTTCTTCAGTTACTTGTATTAATAGATGGTCCCTAGTAACTAACTACTGGTGCTCCTCAGAGTCCACTTACCTGTTGTTACTACAAATTCCCGTTACTCCTATACGCTCCATATCCAAACCAAGACACGTGTTACGTCTACTAACTTACTTGCGTGACGACAGTTCTGATCATACACCACAACTTCTGAATACGATAACAACTAAGAGTTGCATGTGAACGACGAAATGTTTATTTTTTGCTGATTATTCATTTTCTTTCCTTTAAAAAGTTTGAATTCAACATTAAAAAACACGATTAGGCTGCTCCAGTAAAATATCTACGACGTTTCTCGAGGTATTCACCTTGTCTTTGGAAACGTAAAGTTTTCCAGTTCATACAAGATCAGTTCAAATTATTCATTATCTCAAACAGTGAGACCTAAATCTTTCAATACTAAAGTCAGGCTTCCTGTGGCAGTTTTAAACTATCGGGTGTGCGACAAATACAATTCCTGGAGAGCAAGCGAATTATTTTAAAACTAGTAAATTTAGATTGATGTGTCTGTACTTCTTACATTGTGATGTAGTAACAGCTTGATATACAAATACATTTAAATATTTATTTTTATGTACCTTCTAAACATAGTAGGAATGAAGTCATAAATCTATAAATTAGTTTGTTTTTCGAATTTTGTGCAAAGTTTACTCAAAGACTATTTGCGTTGGCTGTTCTTTACTTAGAAGCGATAGAATGCCGCTGGTAAACACCACCAATTTCCAACTTTTGGGCTACTCTAATCGAATAATGGGATTAACCGTCATATTATAACACCCCCACCTTTGTTGGTATGAACGCTTGATACATTCTATTAATAATTCTCTTTTTTTTATTGGCTTATTGATGTTGATCTTTATATCATGTCGTCTTGTAATCCTTTGTATGTATACATACACAAACAAATCTGGTCTCGACCACGGTGGGTCAACGGTGAGTTTACTGATTCTCAACGTTAAAATCCGGTGTTCTATTCCCCATTACGTCACTTTGCTCTAAGTATACAAAGACGCAAATCTATTTTTTTATTGATTTTATTGAGTTTTATAATACATCATTCTATGATGCTTAATATGTTGAAGGTTCACACACACACACATATATATATATATATATATATAAAGCATGGGCTCCCGCAAGATGAGGCAATTGGGGCATCTGCCCCCCCCCCTAGGATTTCAGAAGTAAATTTATTTCAATAATTTATTTAAAAAGAGTCCCAGAAAAAAATTATTCAAATAGAAATAACGAAATTGGGTGTGCGTAAATAAGCCATAATCAGCCAGAACATCGCATTCAAACTTCAAGGCCTGCGTTCTGCGATGACTACCGAGCTCGCAGGTTGTGTACTTAACCTCACCTGCAGTAATTTCTGACGCCCATCGTATAAACTCTCATTTTTGATTGGTCTATTGAATTTCATTATCTGCCATATAATTGTTTGTCTATGAACAAACCGAAGACGAACAAACCTCAAATGCTAAACCTAACTGTAAGGCTGGATAGCCTGAAACCCCTTCTCGTGTTGAAAGGGCACAAAGACGTATATTGACTTAACGTAAACAAAATCTACCCACGTTAAACACTGTTGCCTGATGAACAGTTTACCCATATATATATATATATATACCTTTGAATTATTTGCTCGTTACTCTTACTACTAGCAAGATAACACTGCTACATGATAAATAGTTCAGCTATGTACACAGTTCAATTATTTGCTTGCTATCATGGGCAACAGTAAGCACACGTATTTAGACTATATGTAAAAATATGGCTTAAAGACAATAAAAAATATATTTATTTTAAATGAAAATCAGAAATTAAAAGATAAAATAGAATAAACGTTCCAAAGTTATACGATCATTACGTACGCTCATCGTCAAGATTAATTGCTTGGACTCAACCGAAATTTTTGTTTGTTTGTTCTTTGCTTGCTTGAGTTTCTGGTAATCATTTTACAAAAAAAAATTGAAAAATTAAGATAGCTGCTCTACGCTAATAAATCATTTCCTTTGAAGAGGAAAATTCGAACATATTTCTTATCTTGGATCATATGAACTTGGAAGAGTTTGTTTTTATTACTTTGGTTGCCTATTTTCCCTGAACTATTTAGGTAAGTGCTTGTAAGTAGGAGTGTGAATTTGTTTACGTTTTGCCCTTGTTTCCCTGGAAAAAAAACGATTTCTAGAACGAGGTAAACGTTCCTTGCTTTAGAAATTGTTTCAGTTTTTTTTAATATTATTTGCAGATCGGAGGTC
>NW_013667643.1:134150-135643 GCF_000517525.1 Limulus polyphemus
GAGCATGTTTGGTGTGACGGGGGATTCGACCCTCAGATCGCGAGTCGAGCGCCCTATCACCTGGCCATGCCGGGCCTCAGATCGGAGGTATTTAACTTACGATAAAACTTAGTTGGGACTGTATTACTTCACTAGTTAGCTTGAGGGGTTAATTCAGTTGTCCAGTAATTGCCCGGTTATGAAGACGCCAGAAAATAGCTGTTTTTCCTTTCAGCCGTGGAGGCGCTATAATGTGACGGTCAATCCCACTATTCGTTGGTAAAAGATTAACCCACCAATTGGCAGCGGGTAATGTTGACTAGCTGCCTTCCCTCTAGTCTCCCCCCCCCCAGTGGCACAGCGGCAGGTCTATGGACTTACAACGCTAGAAACCGGGTTTCGATACCCGTGGTGGGCAGAGCACAGATAGCCTCGTATAGCTTTGCGTAAAATTCAGAACAAACCGAACTTTACAAAATTCCGTAAGTAAAAAATGGGGAATAACAATCAGTATAATTTTTACTTTAAAAAAATACGTTTCGGTTAATTGTCCGACATTTTTGTTTTCTGATATTCTTGAAAATTTTCTATTGATCCTTGAAACTTGATATAGTATTTTTAAAACAAAAAACTGTATAGACTCAAACTAGCTTGCGCATACGCATATTTAGTTATCTTTGTAAAACAGGGAACACACCTGTATTAGGCCAATATTTTATGCAAAAACATACAGAAGAATATTATTCTCTGTCCGCTTGCTTTTGTGTTAATATGAGTTTCATTTATATCATAAGTTTAAGTTTGTATACGCATATTTTCTGATACTAACCTTATACACACACACTGTCAGATTATGACGTCCATGATGGAGCATTTACGTGACTTTACAATGACCGTGCCATATTCTTCTACATCATTATTTCCTGCCGTATTATCATGGTGAATATAAATAAGGGTTTACTGTTTACAACGTAACTATTTATTTAGGAAGCGATTGTCCATATTATAACCATTTTGAATGTTTTCTAGAGTTTTTCTTTCAAAGCCTATGCCTTGCGTGGATTTGTGTAAGCTAGTTTATTATTATGTTTCAAACTTGAATATTTGTGTGTATTTGTTTTATTACCTTGAGTATATTTTTTAAGGTGGTCCAATAGTCTCATGGATCCATTTTGTTGTTTAATTGTGCAAAAAAAAAATATTCAAATTTTCAGATTTTGGTTGTTTTGTAATCCGACCTTCACTGTGCTTCAAACGTACTCAATATATTTCATAAACATTGCACTGTTAACATGCGTATGCTTATCGTTTGCAAGTGAAGGTGACAGAGGACAATCCTTTGCCTCATGAAACACTTTCAAATTCTTACAAATAATGTCCGTATAAAATTTAATCTAAAAACACCATCCTCTCTGTTTGAAAGCTATGGCCAAGTGAGTTCCAAGAATCTAAAAAATTCATCCTCTCTGTTTGAAAGCTAGGACCAAGTGAGTTCCAAGAATCTAAAAACACCA
>NW_013667643.1:136643-144558 GCF_000517525.1 Limulus polyphemus
CCAAGAATCTAAAAACATCATCCTCTCTGTTTGAAAGCTAGGGCCAAGTGAGTCCCAAGAATCTAAAAACATCATCCTCTCTGTTTGAACGCTAGGGTCAAGTGAGTTCCAAGAAGTTGGATTTTGCTTTATTGTTCCACGCTTTGACGATCCAACGATGATCTGCAAGGTGAATGTAGGACTTCAGCAAAGTTAAGAACAACCTCCAAATTGTGGTAGACAAACCTCGCAAAACAAAGTTGAGTACAACCCCCATATTGTGGTATACAAACCTCGCAAAACAAAGTTAAGAACAACCGCCAAATTGTGGTATACAAACCTCGCAAAACAAGTTAGAAACAACCCCCAAATTGTGGTATACAAACCTCGCAAAACAAAGTTAGGAACAACTCCCAAATTGTGGTATACAAACCTCGCAAAACAAAGTTAGGAACAAACCCCCAAATTGTGGTATACAAACCTCGCAAGATAATTTGTGTTTGTGTGTGTGTATTTAAATATTTTGTTTTTTACTTAAATGCTAAAAGCAGAGCTGATTTTCAACAGAGTAAACTGACCGAGTAAATTTTAGACTAACATGGGTAGAGGTGAAAAATAAAGTTGAACTATGTGCCATTATCAAGGCTAACAAGAAATTCTAACGACTTCATTTAAATCCTGTGGTTGAATTTAGGAGTTTAGAGCGTGCCATTGACCTTCTTTTTTCCGCCATTTTAAAGCTGCAGTAGTGTGAGCCGTCAAAGTCAAGCAATCTTAACACGTTAATAACAGTACTTACCAATCTTCGCTCTTTGTCAAGTGTTAATTATCGAACAGTTTCTGAAGTTATAAAAACAAAGAAAAGAGTAGATGAACTTCCTTGAATGATGACATATTTTAAAGTAAGCCAATGTACTGAGGTAATACTTATGTCAGAGTTCGAAGATTTGAGTACTGTCAGCACAGGAGTTAATGGGGTTTTAACCCCCAAAAAGGAAAATCTAACACAGACCAAAAAAAATAACCTTTTACTTTGTTTATCGGGCACTACAGAAATGGTCTTTAATCAACGAACTCCATTTGAGGCTGTAAGTGTTAGAGATGCTCACCCAAAATGAAGGTTGTTTTGTTGTTGTCGTGACTAACTTATGAGGTCAGATAAAATAATGATATACGACTTCATAAGTTCACGTAGATGAATGTGAACAGCCTGTCTGAAATATTTAGTTTATAGTTCTTTATTGTCCTGTTGAGATTTACCATGAATATATTAAGCCATTTGGTACACTTATAAGTTAGCGTGGATTCGAATTTAACGAAAATTAAACGACGTTTATAAGTTTGTTTGTTTGTTTGGAATTAAGCACAAAGCTACACAATGGACTATCTGTGTCTGCCCACCACGGGTATCGAAACCCGGTTTATAGCGTCGTAAGTCCGCAGACATACCCCTGTGATACTGGGGGGGGGGGGGGCGACGTTTATAAGAAACATTCAGAATCATCTGTGAATGTTCAAAAACGTCAGAACCAGGGGTTGGGAACGTGCTCCAAGTAAATAAATTTGGCCCGATTATTAACCCCTCCCCCCAATATTTTGTTGACACATTTTTATTTAGTATTTTTTCTATGCAGTCAACTGAACTTGTCAGCCGAAATTAAAGGAAACTACAGTTCTTTGGCAAATTATAATTGTTTGTTTGTTTAAAGTTATGCACAAAGCTACACAATGGGCTATCTGTGCTCTGCCCACCACGGGTATCGAAACCCGGTTTCTAGCGTTGTAAGTCCGCAGACATATCGCTGTGCCACTGGGGGGTGGGCAAATTCTAAACGTTACACTGTAATTAACTTTTTGTGTATCTGTATAGTGTGTATACTGACTATTATCCGAAACATACTTATTATTGGTATGACTTACGAGTTTGTAGTACGCAGAAAACAAGTTAACTTGTATATCATATGTACGATATAGCATTTGTTATTGTGCGAAATTGTTAAACAATATTTGAAAGCGTTTTCATTAATTGTTGGACAAGTTTTATACAGTTTTTATTGACTGCCCCTCCCCTCACTCAGTGTTTTGTACGTTGTGTCACACGCAAGTCCTAGCAAGAAAAATGTGTTATTTTAGTACATGTTTTAGTATATAACCACTATAGTGTCGTTACAAAGTTGAGCAAAACACCGTTTTCAGATACTTGCGTGGAAAATAACACGATTGTTAAAGTAAACAATGGCTGAGTCAAAGCTAGTTGTGAGGATATATTGTTTAAAGCATTGTTTGTTTAGTTATAACATGCAATCATCCAACGAATCCTAAGTACCCTGCCCTCCAAGAAAATTAGATCGCCTCCGGCAATAATATGTTATTGCACAGACAACAAAAAGAAAACACAGTAGCATTCAGTTTTACATGACCTTATGGAGTATACACGCATAAATTCACACAAGATGCTGTATCGTATGCTGTGGGGTTTTCAGTCTTAGTACACTCTTATTAATATAAGTGGTGTTATTTATATAGGAGGAAGTGTATTTTAGAGACTTAATTCATAGTCGCTGATACGTAAATGTAAAGATGTACAGCTTGGGCCATTAAATATCCAAAAGTTTCCTTAATTTTCGTACTAATTAGTTACAAGTCAATGAAGGCACGTTATGAGACCCTTTGCTGTTTTCACGATTGTTTCATATTTTCGTCTTTCTTTGTTTTTTTTTTCTTTTTTTTTACAGTTGTTGAAGCAACGCGCCATCTATTGTAAACGCCAAATTGCTTCTTACAGGAGCATAACATGGGATTTGCACACTAGTGTCTTTTTGAGTAACATAAGAGTTCAAAGTTACTGTGTCATATTTTAAACTAATTTCGGAAATTAAATTAAAACGAACCCAAAGGAAACGAAACAATCAGAAATTAAAGAAAAATAACAAACTTTTTCTCATTATTTTATAAGAAGGGCTCATTCTAATATTTCATACAATATTAACATTTCTTTAAACAAATAAACTTTCGTGACATCAACATTGTGTATTTTAACCTTCAACAAAGAAGCGGGAATATTTTTGCTTCGAGCTAAGAAACAATATATATATATATATATGACAATATTTATTTACTTTCCACTAGCCAAAAATAAAAACTTGAAAGTGTATTAATAAATATTCCGTGTATTGCTTTTGTGGAGTTTACTTTAACTGTTCCAGATTACGACAAATACCACAAATATTTAATATTTCGCAAAGTAGGGATTATATTTTGATCTGTTAATCTACATATGTTAATAACGTGCTTACAAAAGTCTGGAACATTTATTTATTTTTTATTATTCCATTAGCAAGAATACACTGATACACCTTGCCTGCTTTACTTGTAGACATGATAAAATGTTTTTGTGAGCATAATTTATTCAGCGATCTGCCAGTTTAAATATAATACAGGATGATATTATAAGTCATTTGTATTGAGCTTAAGCGGTATAAACGGCTTCGTAGCTTAAAGGTATAACAGGATGATATAATAAGTCACTTGTACTAAGCGTAAGTACAAGTTCATAACGCAAATGTAATACAGGGCGATATAATGTGTGTGTGTGTGTGTTTCCTTACAGCAAAAGCACATCGGGCTATCTGCTGTGTCCACCTAGGGGAATCGAAACCCTGATTCTAGCATTGTAAATCCGAAGACTTACCGCTATTCCACCTGGGACGGTGATATACTAAACTTAAGAAGTATAAATGACTTCGTAGCTTAAAGGTAACATAAAATGACAACCTTTGTAACCTGATCTCAACCAAAGGTCAGAGCAGCTTTATCAATAACTGTAGGAGTAAACCATGTGACGTTTATTGTTTTTTATCTAGGTATAAAAGTTGATGGGCTTAAGAACTTAGTTGAAAAGTATCACACTACCATGTTTAATAGCATTGCTGGTGTTGCACATGAAACCAGAACATGTTGTAAACAGAATTTTAAAACATTACTAGTAGATTTCTAGGAAACTTTATGTGAGATATTAATGCTTTGAGACACAAGGGGGCCGCCACTATATTTCCATAGTTTGCCAATCAAGACTTTGTGAAGCTAACCGTTCACGATTCATGTGTTCTTCTATTTTACAACTTAATTAGCATAATAAGTATTGTAATTCTACCAACATTCTGTTTATTAAAACTTTTTCAAATCAAAATTTAAAGCAGAACACTTTCAAGACTCTTTAAATGTGCTTATAGTCTTTACTATCCCGATGAACCAATACAGAACACAAATTGTAAATGTGCTTATAGTCTTTACTATCCCGATGAACCAATACAGAACACAAAGTGTAAATGTGCGTATAGTCTTTACTATCCCGATGAACCAATACAGAACACAAAGTGTAAATGTGCTTATAGTCTTTACTATCCCGATGAACCAATACAGAACACAAAGTGTAAATGTGCTTATAGTCTTTACTATCCCGATGAACTAATACAGAACACAAAGTGTAAATGTGCTTATAGTCTTTACTGTCCCGATGAACCGATACACAACACAAAGTGTAAATGTGCTTATAGTCTTTACTATCCCGATGAACCAATACAGAACACAATGTGTAAATGTGCTTATAATCTTTACTGTCCCGATGAACCGATACAGAACACAATGTGTAAATGTGCTTATAATCTTTACTGTCCCGATGAACCAATACAGAACACAATGTGTAAATGTGCTTATAGTCTTTACTATCCCGATGAACCAATACAGAACACAATGTGGCTTGTGATGGATCTTTCGTTTTCCATAATTGTTTTGAAAAATTAATTCAACGTGGATGAAAACGCTTGTTTAAAATGTATAATTATGAAACAGACACACGTATATTGCTGCTCAGAATAAAAAACAAATTCTTTTAAATAATTCTGTAGCTTATAGAATTGTCAGTACCTTTACTTTTAGGTTATAATTGTATAAACTTGTAAAATTGTTAAGTCAATATAAGTTTACTTCTCGGTTACAGTTGTCCTGTAAAGTTATTACTTTTATTTCTCTGTTATTGTTGTCCTGTAAGTTAATACGTTTACTTCTCGGTTATAGTTGCCCTGAAAAGTTAATGTTTTTACTTCTCAGTTACAGTTGTCTTGTAATGTCACTGTGTTTACTTCTCGCTTACAGTTGTCCTGTAAAATTAATACTTTTACTTCTCGGTTATAATTACTTTGTAAAGTTAATGTTTTTACTTCTCGTTTATAATTGCTCTGTAAAGTTAATATTTTTACTTCTCGGTTACAACGAAAAAGATCTGTTAATTCAGTACGTTTACTTCTCGGTTATAGTTGTTCTGTAAAGTTAATAAATTTACTTCTTGGTTACAACGAAAAAGATCTGTAAATTCAGTAAGTTTACTTCTCGGGTATAATTTTTCATTACAGTTAGTTGTTTATGTAACAACTGAACATGAAAATATTGGCTGCTTAGCTATGTTAGAATGTGCACAGTGTCGTGTAATAAAACTAAAACCACTGTCAGAGACGATAACAGATAAAAAAGGGAGGAAAAAAAAGATTGAAATGGGATAAAGAGGACAGGAAATGTATAACATACAATGAAAAGAGTAAGGACTACGAGAAAATAAAGGGTGATGTTTACTAGCCGTGATGTACAGAATAAAGCTCTTGGGTAATTAGATGAAGTAAAGTAAGATCAATCATTACAGATTCAAACCCATGACCAGCTGGAAGTACACGAGCGGATGTTCTGACCTAATTAGATTTTATTTTGTCTAAATCAGAGAAGCACCAAACTAACTCAATTTTATTCTCAAAAAATAAGTACTTGGTGAAAAGAAAGTCAGTGATTCGGTAACTTTGAAATATTCATTTCACTGAATGTTCATCTTGGCGATGAAGAATTTAGTATATTATTCATAATACTGTAAGATACTTGGCCTATTTCAATGTAAAACAAGTGCAGTTGATTGCTTCATAAACATATGCACTTTTTCAATAGTATACTTCTAGTGCTTAACACTAATTATACATGATTATAAAGTCAACTGTTTAATAAGCCAGTGTACCCTTACGAAATTTATAAGAGTTGAAAGCTTATTGTTCTACCAAATACAGTGGTGTACCGTCCGTCTGTAATCGAAACACCGTAAAGACGTTTTGTAACCAAACTTTCATATGTTTCAAAAGTGACAATAAAAAAGATTAATATCAGCTGTCCAACATTTGCTGCTACGTAGAATCAGGGGCGTGCACAAGGGGGTAGTGCAAGCAGGGGTCCCATGTCCCCTTA
The DNA here is from genome assembly GCF_000517525.1 of Limulus polyphemus. Lineage (NCBI taxonomy): Eukaryota > Metazoa > Arthropoda > Merostomata > Xiphosura > Limulidae > Limulus > Limulus polyphemus. The sequence continues at coordinate 142,902 of NW_013667643.1, forward strand.
ATGACTCTACACATACGGTCATTTAGGTGAGTGTTTATTTCCATGCATATAATGTACGTGCGTGTATTGATATGGTTTATATATTCAATATTTGTCTGTTTAATGTGCCTCCTCCAGTAACGTCAAACTTAACTTCCACCAGAATAGAGGAATTATTCTCGTTCGTCTATCCATCACTGTATTCGAAGAATAACTTTCAGCTAGTATTTTGATGGTATTTAAACCTCATTAATGTTATCGATACGAGTTTAATTGCACGAGACACAAACGAATAACATGAGGCATGTTCTTCACTAATAAAACTCTTACCTATGGTTCATTACCGTTTTAAAGGACGTTTACTTGAAATGTTAAGGGTTTGGAATGACGTAGATGGCAGTAATATATATGTTGCTTAGCAACAGTCTAATCATCAAGTTAGATTAAAGCTCAATTTTGAAAAAAAAAAAAACATCCTGTGATAACGATCTGATATGTGGGTTGCTATATAAACATCTTGGTAACGTTCTGGTGGATTGGTTATGGTAACGTTCAGTTGACTAGAATGGTGTATAAGTAACATGGTAGCATTCCAGCTTGCTTGTTGGTACGTTAAAAACATGGTAATGTTCTAGTGAACAGATTATTATATAGACAACATCACAACATGACAAGTCTGTAAAGCCCTTCGCCTACACCTCAGCGGCTCGGCGGTAAGCTTGAGGAGTAACAGTGCTAAAAGTTGTGGTTCAATCCCTGCAGTGGACACAACGAAAATAGCCCACTATACAGCTTTGCGCTTTAAACAAACAAACATAAAACTTTCATAAGAAGATAAAATAGAACGTTTTTGCTATAACAGTTTTACACGTTGAGAATCGTTACAATATTGTCTTATAACTACAGAAGATAAAATTTATTAACCAACCGTGGAGACAAAATAGAAAATGATCAAAATTGACATGTGAGTGGGTGGTTTCCCGGCAATGCAATAGGCGGATAAAATTCTATGTTTTTAGTATGCTACGTCTTTGTTTATTCTGCTTTCTTTAGTGATACGTTTACTTCAGGAACGTAGTTTTTATCAGTTTAGTGAACTACTAGCCTAGTTAAGTGGAACAACGTTGTTGTTCTAACTTGAGGATTTTATAAAGAAAGTTCTATTAAAACTTCGAGAAACGGAGCACTCTTTTGGTGTTTATTTAATTGCACAGAATAAATGGATATACCCGGAAATAAGAAAGATGTCCCTTCACACCCTCGTGAGTAGAAATTATTTGAAGTTTGGTTCAGCGATTCAGACTGGACTGTGAATTACTGTAGTCTGTTCTTTGGGGTACGACATAGTAAAGATGGTTGCAATTCAGTGGTGACCTGTAACAATTAATAAATGAAGCTCTTACAAATAAAAGGTATTCGGCCAACTGCTCACATCTTCTTAACTAAAACTGATAACGCTTTTATTATGAGACTAACGTATAGCTTGTCAAAAATGATGGGGCAAGTACTACCACCCCCACCCCATCGTATACCCTAACCTTACATTTCATAGCTAACTGAAATAAAGAAATTTTACGAAATCAAGCTTGACCAACAGAGGGGTATAAAAGTGCAGTCGAGGCAGTCAAACGTCAGTAAATTCCTTTGTGAGCCAATTAAAGCTAAGATCATTCATGAA
>NW_013667643.1:145335-155095 GCF_000517525.1 Limulus polyphemus
TTTTCAAGAGTTGTAAGTCCACAGACATATCGCTGTGCCACTGGGGGGCTTCTAATTAAGTACAAATGAGCTATCTGTGCTCGGCCAACCACAGATATCGAAACCCGTTTTCAAGAGTTGTAAGTCCACAGACATATCGCTGTGCCACTGGGGGGCTTCTAATTAAGTACAAATGAGCTATCTGTGCTCGGCCAACCACAGATATCGAAACCCGTTTTCAAGAGTTGTAAGTCCACAGACATATCGCTATGCCACTGGGGGCTATGTTTTTTATTATTATTATTTCCATGATTAATAAAATGCAATATTTTGTATAAAATTGCTACAGTTTTCTTAAATAGCTTTATTCAAAATTACCTTATTAGGAACATTGTTTAGAAGATTCGCAAATTCAATTGCTTAGTGATTTATGGATTTAATCCATATTACATAATTCTGATATTTTTTGAATTTATCAAAGTTATGTCCAAAACAGTTTAAAAGGTATTTGATAACACCACATGCAAAGGGTAGTATTTGGTGTAATTTGTCAAAGAAGTCAAGTCCGAAAATATCCACACTCAATTTCCTGCATGAATTGTGAAATTCGTAGTTTGTTTACAAGTTGAGGTATTTCTTATATAAAGATTTGTTTTTATTATTGTTCTTAACTAAACACTTATTTTCCCGCAATCATTGTGAAATTCGTAGTTTGTTTACAAGTTGAGGTATTTCTTATATAATTATTTGTTTTTATTATCCTTCTTAACTAAACACTCAATTTCTTGCATGCATTGTGAAATTCGTAGTTTGATTACAAGTTGAGGTATTTCTTATATAAAATTTGTTTTTATTATTGTTCTTAACTAAACACTTATTTTCCCGCAATCATTGTGAAATTCGTAGTTTGTTTACAAGTTGAGGTATTTCTTATATAAAGATTTGTTTTTATTGTCGTTCCTAACTAAATACTCAGTTTCCTGCATGCATTGTGAAATTCGTAGTTTGTTTGCAAGTTCTGTTTAGTTAAGAACAATAATAAAAACAAATCTTTATATAAGAAATATCTAAACTTGTACACAAACTATGAATTTCACAATGCATGCAGGAAAATGAGTGTTTAGTTAAGAACAATAATAAAAACAAATATTTGTATAAGAAATACCTGTCAATTTCCTGCATGCATTGTGAAATTCGTAGTTTGTTTACAAGTTGAGGTATTTCTTATATAAAGGTTTGGTTTTATTATTGTTCTTAACTAAACACTCATTTTCCTGCATGCATTGTGAAATTCGTAGTTTGTTTGCAAGTTGACGTATTTCTTATATAAAGATTTGTTTTTATTGTCGTTCTTAACTAAATACTCATTTTCCTGCATGCATTGTGAAATTCGTAGTTTGTTTACAAGTTTAGGTATTTCTTATATAAAGATTTGTTTTTATTGTCGTTCTTAACTAAACACTGTTCAATTATGGCTACGTTCCAGTGACATTTGTGAATAAATCATAACTGTGCATTCGTCTAATCTCGTTGTTTGATACAGTAGGCCCATATTGTATCAATATTTGGTTAAGGAGTTATCGCAAAAGCTAACAACTTATAGCTTTTGATGACAAAAAATCGTTTCATCACTGTATTATGAAATTTCACTTGTAGTTTACAATAACTTACCATTACAGTTATTTTCAAATTACTTGTAGAAGATAACAACAAAGTACAATTTGTAATAATCAAGATACACGATCAAGTTTAAGATTCACTAGACTAAAATTCAAAAAAAACATTGGACGTCAGGCCCGCATAATTTGAATGAGAATTTTATTTTCTTATTTTAAAAACTTTAATTTCAAATGTTTAATAACTAGAGATCTTTACACGAATTTCTTTAAAAATTATAAAGTTTAAACATTAAAAAACGACGGTTGATCTTAATCATTTTAGGCCTACCGATCGTCATCAGATGCTTTTTCGAGACGTACTTCTGACCTTGTCTACTTTCTATGCGTTAATAAGTGGCCTAAGGATCCCTTAACTTTGCAGCAACATTAATCATACGAGAGCAAGCGTGAATAAGTACATAAATGGTGAGAAATGCGCGTTCGTACCACGTACCAGATGCTCTACTATATTTCTTTATTCTACTTAGATTGTAAGAAAAAGAGGAATTTGTCATTCCATGTGTAGACGTTATCACGATATTTAATTATCAGATAACGTACAGTAGACTGGTGCGTTGCAAAACAAAAAACGGCAGTGAACGATCTCCATTACTTTTTTACTCGTTCATCTTTTGTAATTTCTAGTGGTTAACATCATATTTATATTTCATAGCCTAACGTGCATTTTCGTAGCTAAACCTTACCACGACAATTTCTTCTTACGAATATATTACCTCCAAATCAGGCTAGTCAGGATAATAAAATTACTAAACTGAATAACAGACACACATCCTCCTTCTGCTCGTACTAGTAATAATGTGTTTACAGTATATTAAGATAAAGCCTAAAAACAAAAATGAAAAATGCTACTTGGATATTTATATGTATGAGCAGCAAAAAAAGAAACAATAAAATAAAAATTTAATAGTACTTAATAAATATTGCTTCAAAATATTTAAATATACTTAAATGTTCAAAGGTTTCGATTCCAAAAGAATATACAACAGAGTTATAAAATATATCTACAAAGTAATAAACAAATATATGTATATGTACGTTTAGTAAGGCCTCGTATAATTGTGGTATGTATATAATGTTAAGTATCAAAGTCACAAATTATATTATCCAATTTACCTTTGGTGAAAATAAAATAAATCTGTAATATTATTATTATTATTATTATATATATATATATATATATATTCACACACATACTAAGCCATCATTAAAAAAATGCATAATTAATTTAAATCACCTAAAGAATTAGTTCAATTTCCTAAAGCTTTGGTTTCGTTAAACATTAAAGCGAGATAATGAGCTAAATATCATGGTATTAATTTGAATAGGCCAAGCTAGAAATGTTTCCGAATTATAAGGTTTGTTGTTGCTGTTGTGCAGTACTGAATTTCTAAATTACTAATTATATTGTTCATGATTAAAAAATAACTCTATAGAGAGTTATCCACAAATGCTGATAAAACAATTTGAGGGTCGCAGGTTCGAGTCCCGTTCTCAATCATGCTCGCGCTTTCAGCCATGGAGGCGTAATAATGTTATGATCAATCCCACTATTCGTTGGTAAAGAGTAGCCCAAGAGTTGGTGGTGGGTGGTGTTGACTATCTGCCTTCCCTCTAGTGTATCACATCCAAATTAGAAACGGATAGTGCGGATAGCCCTTGAATAGCTTTACGTGAAATTCAAAACAAAAAACTTTTGTAACTGAAAAAACATCACTTGTTTGTTTCAATAGTGTATATACATGTCTTAAATCTTGTATTCTATTTGTTATTAAGCACAACACTACACAAAGGGGTATCTGTGCTGAGCCCATCGCGAGTATGAGAACCTGACTTTTAGTGTGATGAGTCCAGTAAGCAAACATTAGGCTATCTGCGCTTGGTCCATCACAAGGAATCGAACCATATATTTTAGAGTTGTATGTCCGAAAACTTACCATGACTCACCGAAGAGGAAATATTTTCAACCCAACTAGTTAAAAAGCTACCCCTATTGGTACAAAATGTAACTAAGCCCATTATTAACTTTTATATTTTGCTTATTTGATGTATTCCTTTCAGCTTTCCATGAATTATTTTATTCTATGATGTATATACTTCCTAAACGTTAAGAGAAACATATATATGTAGAAGTATGCACACACAAAAAAGTGACGCGCGCATGATCTATTTCTTGTTTCTTTGTTTTTCTGCACGACTAATGAGGATTGGTCTTTTCAAGGCGTGCTTCACATCTTATGTTCACGACTTCTGATATATACCACTGATATCATTGATAGCTTTTTCTTAGTTCTTTTGCGATTAAACATTCTTAATCTTTGCTTGATTATTCGTTAGGGTTGGCTCTATTAATATGAATAAATATTTGTAATGTGTACTTGTATTTAGGTGTGTGTGTGTGTGTTTATGTCCTTTTCTCTGTTTTTTTGTTTTTTTTTCAGACACTGTTCGTACACATAGTGAACCTCCCGGATCATAAGCACTTAACGTTCGTTCAAGTATAAAAGCTTAGTGAGTGTTGTAAACTCCTTGATTCGTCTCCTGAACCAACGGCAACTAGCACAGGTTCAACCGCTTGTTACAATACATGGATGTATATATATATATATTCTTACTTTTCCTGTTCTGAATATGGTTTTCATTTTACTTCCAACATTTGACCAAGACCTCTATGGCTATATTTATTATTTAGAAAATAAATAAATACTTGCAGAAACAGGAAGTAATTGGCTCTTCTCTAAAAACATAATGCGTTCTTTAATCCAGTGTTAATAAATAAATACTTGCAGAAACAGGAAGTAATTGGTTCTTCTCTACAAACATAATGCGTTCTTTAATCCAGTGTTAATAAATAAATACTTGCAGAAACAGGAAGTAATTGGCTCTTCTCTACAAACATAATGCGTTCTTTAATCCAGTGTTAATAAATAAATACTTGCAGAAACAGGAAGTAATTGGCTCTTCTCTACAAACATAATGCGTTCTTTAATCCAGTGTTTTAATATGCGAACTAAACTTTAGTATGACGTCATAACTTCACGATTAAAGCTTGTCATTCGTTCGTATGAGCTAACCCTAAATTATACCTTTCATACCCAAACTGAACCTTTCTAGTTTATACCTTTCATACCCAAACTGAACCTTTCTAGTTTATATCTTTCATACAAAAACGGAACCTTCCTGATTTATATCTTTCACACCCAAATTGACCGTTCCTATACTTTATACTTTTCATACCCAAACTGGGGATACCTTGTTTATACCTTTCATACCCAAACTGAACCTTCCTGGTTTATACCTTTCATACCCAAATTGAGCATTCTTATACTTTATACTTTTCATACCTAAACTGAATCTTCCTGCTTTATACCTTTCATACCCAAACTGAACCTTTGTAGTTTATACCTTTCATACTCAAAATGAACCTTTCTAGTTTATACCTTTCATACTAAGCTAAACCTTCATGGTTTATACCTTTCATACTCAAAATGAACCTTTGTAGTTTATACCTTTCATACTCAAAATGAACCTTTCTAGTTTATACCTTTCATACTAAACTAAACCTTCATGGTTTATACCTTTCATACTCAAAATGAACCTTTGTAGTTTATACCTTTCATACCCAAACTGGGGATACCTAGTTTATACCTTTCATACTCAAACTGAACCTTCCTAGTTTATACCTTTCATACTCAAACTGAATCTTCCTGGTTTATACCTTTCATATCCAAACTGAACCTTCCTATTTTATACCTTTCATATCCAAACTGAACCTTCCTAGTTTATACCTTTCATATCCAAACTGAATCTTCCTAGTTTATACCTTTCATACTCAAACTGAATCTTCCTAGTTTATACCTTTCATATCCAAACTGAACCTTCCTAGTTTATACTTTTCATATCCAAACTCAGCGTCTGAAGCACTGTAGAAATTCACAAACTTTTATCGATTATTTTTGCGAACAAAATAAGTCTCATTAGACAAGCCTTTTTCAGTCGGTCCGAATGTGTAGCTTTCTAGAGCAGTGGTTTCCAAACTTGAAACTGCAGGAAAGTTTTTTTTTGGGGGGGGGGGTGCATAGAAAATACGTAAAATACACAGTACTGTTATTTTAAAAATATTCATTCTTGAAATGTGTTGTTTGCCATGAAAATAAATACTCAGTATATATACAGATTAATTGTTGGGGGGGGGGGCAGTCAGGATGCAGGATATTTTAGTGAGGCATTGTGCAGAAGAAGTTTGAAAAACCATGTTTTAGAGTGTTTATACAAGTGTATTCCAGCGGGGTCATAGTAGTGGCATCACAACAGGATAGCAATATTGCTTAAATCGTCGCTATGAGAAACTGGTTAGATCATCTTCATACTATTAAAGTTATTTAGAACTAGCTGGAGTACTCGTCCCTTGGATGGAAGTTATGTAAATTCATGATTATTAAAGGTTATCTTTGTATGAAAAGTTGCTTCCCTTATATGTAATTGTAAGAAACGCAAAAACGCCCATAAAAACTGCAAAACACAAAATGTGAAACCGAAAATTTCTGTGTATATCTCCATGGACCCAATGAAGCTTCATACCAAATTTGGTGAATATCCATTTACAGGGTGTGAAATAGTAATAAAAATGCCAATAAAAACCGCAAAACTGAAAATCTGTATGTGTCCCCGCATGGACGTAATGAACCCCCATATAAATTTTGTTGAAGATTCATCCATACCCTGCAAAGTAGTCACACGGACATACAACAAACAGCACTATTATATTTATATGGATATATGTACATATTTTTACTTTTCTGTTAAAATAACAATTATGTTACAATTAGTTTATAAACCTTTCTTCACGATTCATCTAGTCATGACACAATATGTTACAATTAGTTTATAAACCTTTCTTCACGATTCATCTAGTCATGGCACAATATGTTACAATTAGTTTATAAACCTTTCTTCATGATTCATATAGTCATGACACAATATGTTACAATTAGTTTATAAACCTTTCTTCATGATTCATCCAGTCATGACACAATATGTTACAATTAGCTTATAAACTTTTCTTCATTATTCATATAGTCATGACACAATAATTGATTGACTGTAAGCTGCTTCCAAACTTTATTCTTTTAAAAGTAAAAACATAATTTTAAAAAAAGACGTGAACTTTTTACTTAAATTGATTTTTAAAATTTATCGTTTATTAAGGCAAAAGTTTCTGCATCAACAGAGATGAGGTTAGACATCACTGCATTTATTTGGAAGAGGTATGAGGCCAAACATGATTCGAACTTTGGTTTTCTGCCAGCCGAAGCGTGCCAGCGTCAACTCCCTTAGTTTGTTCAGAATACCTAAGAAATTAATATATATTTGTGTGTGTGAAAGTAATAAATTCTTTGAAATTTTATGTCAAGCTAACGACATTTACATGATCTACTAACGTACGTGGTTTGTTCTGTTACCTTTTTTTTTTAAACGCGGTATAAAGTGGCTGAATTAGGTGCCAAAAATTACGTTCCCGATATAAAGTGACTGAATTAGGTGCCAAAAATTACGTTCCCGATATAAAGGTGGCTGAATTAGGTGCCAAAAATTACGTTCCCGATATAAAGTGGCTGAATTAGGTGCCAAAAATTACGTTCCCGATATAAAGTGGCTGAATTAGGTGCCAAAAATTACGTTCCCGATATAAGGTGGCTGAATTAGGTGCCAAAAATTACGTTCCCGATATAAAGTGGCTGAATTAGGTGCCAAAAATTACTCTCGTCTTGTCCTGAGAATAATAATTTAATCCCCGAGAATCGAGTTGTTTGTTAATTAGCTGAAAATATTTCTTTCTTCAAAATCCTTATCTGATATTTGATGTTTCCTGGGTGTCATTAATCTCTACTTGCCGAAGGTTAAGCACTTGTAGTTCAAGAGTTCAACCACTAAGATTTCTTGTCTCTGTAGCTCGAGGTCGTTGAATTCGAACATTTTAATGAAGTATAGTCGTATTTATTACATTACCAATCTTTTTTTTTTTTGAATATCAGTTACTCGAATCAACGTGAAAGATTAATTACTCTTATTAGTTCTCATTCCTCGCTTAACATTAGTCAATGAATGTTTTATAAGTATTACCCCTTTATATATACGTGCATGAAAATTGAAGTGATTTTTAACTCTCTCTCTCGTCAATTCAAACATAATTTAAGAGAGATTTAGTACATACTTTCATTTCGTGTTTATCGGGCTGTACTTCCAAAATATTTGACAGTTTTTGTTTGTTTTTTCGTTAGAAGAAAATAACTTCTAATTATCAAATAAATACTATATAAGTTTAATGTTTTTATTTTCTTAGCATTTGACTGAAAATAATAGAAAATCTTTTCGAAAATGATACACTATATTTCAAAATAACAAGAATATATGTTTGTTTGTTTTTATTTTTCATTATATTGCTGCTCAATGAAAGCTCGCAAATGAAAGAAAAGTATTTTAACGCAGAGAAAAGTCCGTGTATAATTCTACATAAATGTTTATGATTTAAAGCGAGAAATCCTATATTTCATTTAATAGAGAGTAGTATTAATAATTTACGTACGTAACTAAATAACTAAAATCAAAAGTTAAGTTCTTAAAATTGATCTAATTTTTGTACATTATAATATTTAGTTTTGTTTTGCTTTCTTAACTCAACCGTCAGAAGTACAACATACAAATACAGCTATAATGTAATAGTATCCGAAAATCCAAAGATGTTACAATTGCTGTAAGCGACAAGAGAATTATTGGTCAGACAGTCAGGGTTTATTCGAAACGTTGACCACGTGCTCTTCTTTTCTTTTTTTTTTCCTAGCATGATTATAATCATTTATTTGTAGTAAGGAAATTAATCATGATGTCGTTTTAAACCGTTTTGAAAAACTTGTTTGAAATTAACGATAAAAATAGTCTTAAATCAAAAGTGGGAATAGGTAAAAATAACCTTTTCTCGAAGAACATCTATCTATATATGTGTGCGTATATATAAATATACAGTTACCAGATATTGTAATATGTGTTCGAACGACCTGAAACCCAGTCTTCTTCTGTTATAAATTACGTGCATAAATGTAAGATAAAAATTCACATTAGAGTATTCATTGTAAGCTACTAACTGTATAATTATTTTGGCACCAGAAAAATATTTACATAGACATATTGGTACGTATTGAGCCGGTTAATGGTCCGTCGTACAAATATGTTAAATTATTGTATTAGGAGAAAAATTAATGTTGTAGAACGTGAATCGTTTTTGATTGCCTACAGTTTGATAAATTAAGGAAAAATATACGTGCATGGGTGTTATTATATCACAGTTTGCCCTTACAAATATAACATATTTTATACATACATATGCAGTTAAGATAATGAAAGCAAAAGGAAAGAACGCGAGCCTCGTATTAAAACTGATGCAGACATAATATACGCTGTATTTGTATAAGGATATAATAGGCAAGGTGGCCAAAATCGTCTAAAATAAAACATTATAATTATTATTATAAATTTATTATCTAGGAATTTAGGTGGTCTACTAAGATAGAAGATTACAGAGTTGATAAGTAAAAGTTATTTTTACTGATTATTGTTATACAAAATATCTATGTTAAACAGTCATGTTGCTAACCTAAGAGTACAGCTAGATTTGTTGAATAATTAAGTAAACCACCCCTAAATATATTTAGTAGATAGGAAGTCAAGTTAGACCTTGTTCTACTGGCAAGCCCTAAGAACAGGAATACAGTTTCTTGTTGGAATCTTTGAAAAATATATCCGACATCAAGTCTTAGGGTTGATGAAAAATTATCAGTGTATCTTTATGTTTTTTTTTTAACGAATTTGTTTGTTTTATTTAATAAATTTCTAACAATGATCAATTAACTACTATAGTTGGCTATATAATTCTCATCATTGATTGAGAATGTTATCCAAAAGACCTTTACATATCTTTGGATGTTGGAAGACAATTTGATGTAAGGAGCAACTACCTATCTAGCTTTGTAATTTGTCCACTTATGTGGAAATACCTTGAGATTATCTATACCTTGAGATTATCTACTTTGAGACTATCGGATAATCTA
>NW_013667643.1:155550-166399 GCF_000517525.1 Limulus polyphemus
TAGTCTCAAAGTAGATAATCTCAAGGTAGATAATCTCAAAATAGATCATCTCAAAGTAGATAATCTCAAAGTAGATAATCTCAAGGTAGATAGTCTCAAAGTAGATAATCTCAAGGTAGATAATCTCAAAATAGATCATCTCAAAGTAGATAATCTCAAAGTAGATAATCTCAAGGTAGATAGTCTCAAAGTAGATAATCTCAAGGTAGATAATCTCAAAATAGATCATCTCAAAGTAGATAATCTCAAAGTAGATAATCTCAAGGTAGATAATCTCAAAATAGATAATCTCAAAGTAGATAATCTCAAAATAGATCATCTCAAAGTAGATAATCTCAAAGTAGATAATCTCAAGGTATTTAATCTCAAAGTATATGATCTCAAAATAGATAGTCTCAAAGTAGATAACCTCAAAGTATTTTCCGTTGAGAAAAAAAGGTATAAGGATCAGTATTAAAATATATACATATATATTACCAAAATATCAGATTTATATTTTACTCACTCTATTTTTCACAAGAAACACCACATCAGCACTAACCTGATCATCCAGTTACAATATATATATATATTCAGTTACATAAATAAATAAATATATTGCATGGTTCATTTTTTGTGCTTTTAACAGTAGTGTTACTCAATTATAAATCGCCATTAATTTGAAATTCCTGTACAAAATGTAGAATTTATATTATTTCCACTTCCAAAAGCCAAGAATTGGTAACGTTTCTACAACCAGAATCGTCTGTACTATAAGGTAATAACAGAATGTATCATTGTTTAAATATAAGATGCATCTGACAAATGGTAGAATTAAAAAAAAACAAATTTTTCTCCAGAATTTTTTTTTTTGTAGTTTATTTTAATTTCGATGATCGAATTCCCATTTTGCAATAAAATCCTAAAATTTTCTTAATTTTGTTCCATTCATTATCATAAGTATGTGTTTTTGCATACATGTGCGTTTGTTTGCTTACTCAGTTTGTGAAATATCTCCATCACACACTTTCATGACCACAATCCAACTTTCGCGTGTAAAAGGTTCTTTCTCAATACTTATGCTTGTGATAAGGCTGGCCTTCATTAAAAAAAAAAAAAAACTACTAGTCGCTCAAAAACAAGCAAGAAATGAAGCAGACCTTGTTCTAAATTTCAGGAAAAACGGGTTTATCGAGACAAAGAAAAACTTTTCCACCGCAAATATTTGTATCCATAAATATTTTTGCTTGTGGTTTGCGAAATAAAACAAGGCTTAACGTGCCTTTAGTTTTAGACGAGACAATTCTTTTAAGATTATTCAGTTCTAAAATATTCAGGATTACTTCCAATATTCTTTCAAACTTCTCTCTGAAAAACTTACCTTCAAGCATAAGCTTTTATTTTATCTTTAAGTAAATGAAAGGCGTAATTAACCCTTACTCTCGTTGAGAAAGATTTTCTGTTGTTGTTGTTTTTTTTTTACTCTGGGTGTGTTAGCCCTCAATAGGCATAATCTTAGATTCTCAGTACTCAGACGGCCATCTAAAAGGTTGGTATGGGGCGAACTAACCCCATAATTTACATGGCCCTGCCATCAGGTGACAGCCCTGAGGCCTGGCCCACTTAGGAACAATTGACTGTAAACTAATCTCGGCGTGAGTCTGATTTGGCGTTTTATTTTTGCAAAAATGTGTTGCTTTTTTTAGTCGTCTTTTATAGCCGTGAATATATTGTTGCGAAAAAAAAACGCTCAATTCACAAAGCAGTCTGTTTGCATAAATATGCTATTTGATCGAAGTAAGCTTCCTACATATATCAGAACTAACTTAGTAAATAGTATAGCTAGTTTAATATACTGGTCTAACTAGAAGATACGTGTTGTCATAAAACAAAAGCTCATAATGATTAGAATGTGTTGATTCTTCAGTTAAATATATTCTGTATTATCAATATATTCGGACGTAAACCCAATAATGTCTCACAAGGTTCGGCCAGTTTAGGAGATTTAGGTTATTTCTCAATCCATATGACAAATTAGCTATAACAAGTTATCCTCGTAACAGTGAAAAATAAAACACAAATTTAACATACAAACACACACACACACATACATACATAATGAAATATAACTTTACTTGAAAAACACGTGCTGCGTCTGGTTCCTCAGAAAAGTATGGCACCAGTATATGCAAAACTTTATACATCTAAATTTGAAAACAACAAGCCTTTAAACAAGAAGTTCGGCAAAATGAGGAGTTTAATGACAGTGTATACTGCTGTAAGCCATTTGCTATGTAGGCCTTGAATATCTGGACATTTGCTATGTAACATAACATAACCTTTTTGGATAACATGGGACCTATTGGTCCGTCTCGGCTGTTCCATCCTCTAAACTAAACTAAAACTACAAATAAATAAACTTTTTAAAATCTTAAAGCCAGCCCTTATCATTCATATACTTATCAAGCTTTCTCTTAAACTCACTTAAATCTACTGCCTCCACAACATCCGAAGGCAACCCATTCCAAAAGTCAACCACCCTGTTAGAAAAGTACAACTGTCTTAGCTGAAAATGACTCCTATCCTGCCAAAATTTATATTTTTGTCCCGTAGTTCTACTATTCTCACTGTTAGGCATGAAAAAATGATGCATCAACACTATCAATCCCCTTTACAATCTTAAACACATCAATCAGATCCCCTCTAACTCTTCTTTTTTCAAGATATAACAATGTGAGAGATTTCAACCTCTCTTCATATGACAACCCCTCCATCCCAGGCACCCACCATTCTAGTAACCTTTTTGTGAACCCTTTCCAACAATTCAATGTTTTTTCTAAGGTAAGGAGCCCAAGACTGAACACAATATTTCAAATGTGGCCTAACTAGTGACCAATACAATGAAATTATAACCTCTTTAGACTTGTTTTCAATAATTCTGTAGATATAACCTAAAGTCCTATTTGTCCTGCCACTAGCAACAGCACACTGCTTTGATGGCTTTAGAGACTCATCAACTATTACACCGAGGTCCCTTTCTTTCGTGACCCTGTTAAGGTTATTCCCATCCAAAGTATACTTATAATTCAAATTATTATAACCCACGAGCATTATCTTGCATGTATTATAATTAAAATCAATTTGCCATTTATTTTCCCAACTCACTAAATGACCTGAATCCTTTTGTAAATCAGCAGTATCCTCTTCATATTTAAGTAATTTATTAGCCATTTATTTATATTTGTCATTGATCTAAATCAAAAAGAGCAACGGTCCTAAGACTGAGCCTTGAGGTACCCCATAACATTAATCCAGTTTGACTGAACTCCATTTGTAACAACCCTCTGCTTTCTTCCATCAAGCCACTCTTCTATCCAATTAGCTAACTTATTCCCCACACCTATAGAGATAATCTTTTTACAAGCCTTTTATGTAGCACCTTGTCAAATGCTTTCTGAAAATCCAGATAAACCAAATGTATACCCTTACCCTCATCTACATAAGCAGTAACCTTTTCAAAGAATGTCAAAAGATTTGTAAGGCAAAATTTTCCCTTAGTGAAACCATCTCGACTATCCAATCAAATTATAAACTTTGTTAAATGACTTTGCAAAGCATCTCTTATCAGACTTTCCAAAACTTTCCCTATAACTGATGTAAGACTAATGGGTCTATAATTACTCTGACAATTTTTATCACCCCCCCCCCCCTTGACAAGAGGATTAACTTTAGCTAATTTCAAATCCGCTGGTACCAGCTCACTATTCAAGGACAAAAATAGTAGCAAGTGACTCACGTATCCAATCTTTAACCTCCTCAAAACCCTTGGGGAAATATTATCTGGCCCAGGAACTTTATTGTTCTTTGAACTTCCAAATGTTTTCTTGACCAGCTCATAATTAATACAGTCATCTTGTTTGATCTCGTTTCCATTTACCAACTGTTCAAGATGTGGATTACTGCTTAAATCTTCGTAAGGAAAAACTGAAGAAAAAGCAAAATTTAATAACCCAGCCATCTCATAATCATCAGATACGAACCTTCCTTTATCAGTCCTCAAGGGTCTTACTCCCATCCTAACATTTTGTTTACCCTTAATGTACTTAAAGAAATCCTTGCTGTTAATTTTTATATTTTCAGCCAACCTTTTGTCATACATCCTTTTTGATGTACTAATTTCCTGTTTCACCAACTTTCTTGATCTTCTAAAATCTTCTAAATCTCCTGTCGTACCAGTCAATTTAAACTTCTTAAGCTTTACTTTAATTCTATTTCTTATACTCTTTGTGAGCCAACCTGGTTTTTACTTTTAGCTACCCTTTTCTTTCTATAAGGAATATGTTTACCTTGAATATCTAAAAATTCATATTTAAAAATTTTCCACATCTGATCAGTATATCCAAGTAACTCTGCTGCTCAAGTTACAACATGAAGGTCATGAATATCTGAATGATGTGTATTAATATGTGTCATAAATTCATTCTGCGTAAACTAATAAAGGTAATGAATATATTCTGGGAACTCGTGAAGGTCAAGCGTATATTCCGCCCACTGATGAAGGTCACGAATATATTCTGCCAGCTGGTGAATGTCATGAGTATATTTTGTCAGTTGGTGAAGGCCATGTGTATATCCTACCTATTGGCGAAAGTCATGAATACATTCTGCCTACTGGTGAAGGTCATGAGTATATTCTGTGTAATGGTGAAGGTCACGTGTATATTCTGCCAAATAGCGAAATTCATATGTACGTTCTGCCAATTGGTGAAGGTCATGTTTATATTCTACCTACTGGTGAAAGTCATGGGTATATTCTGCCTACTGTTGAAGATCACGTGTATAATCTGCCAAATAGCGAAAGGCATATTTGCATTCTGCTAGTTGGTGAAGGTCACGTGTATATTCTGCCTAATGGTGAAAGTCATGAATACATTCTGTCTACTGGTGAATGTCATGTGTATATTCTGTAAAATGGTGAAGGTCATGAGTATATTCTGCATAGAGGTGGCAATCACGAGTCCCCCAGTGGCACAGCGGAATGTCTGCGGACTTACAATGCTAGAAATCTGGTATCGATACCCGTGGTGAGCAGAGCACACATACCCCTTTGTGTAGCTTTGTGCCTAATAACAAACAAACAAACAATCATGAGTTTATTCTGTGAAATGGTGGTCAAAATATATGAGAAAAGAGGTTTTAATGAATAAATAATTAATGTTTAACTTGATTTTGATGAAACTGTTAATACATGTTTATGGTTTCTCAACATTGCGGTTTAAAACTTTTTACCAACATTAAAAAATTTTAGGACATTTTTTCACGAAAGAAATTTATTGATTTTTTATTTTTGCCGCGTTTTTGGTTGCGTTGCTTGGACCTTGGTATGAAATCGATCCCAGCATGCATTGCGCCTGCCTAATTACAACAGTCAAATGGTTGCAGAAAAAAAAGATTTAAATTTGTTTGATATTAAAATAACTCCATGTAACGAGTCTTAAATCGAATTTATGCTTATGATGTAAACAAACAAGTTTTAGAAGTTAGGAGAGCTGGCTAAACAGTAACTCTGAGGGCACATAACGCTAAGAATTTGGTTTCTATACCCGTGATGGGCAAAGTACAGACAATCTTTGTGCAGTTTAGGAAAATGTATACAAAGCAGGTGAATGTACATCGATAATTCTAAAGTTATAACATTTAAAATCATTTTCTTTACCTTTCAACACCATACTGCGAAATATTACTTCCGAGTATCTTTGTTTCGATATATAAAAAAAAAGAGCTGATTCCAAATATATAAATTAAATATTACATTATTGTTTCGGCTTACGTCTTCATGGGGGACACGCAATTTACACACAAACTCAAGAACAACTGATCTAAAGGTTGAGTGTAAATTGTATATCCCGAAAAAGGCCTAAGGTGAAACGATAATGTACTAATTTAGTTTTTAATTTTAAATCAATCCTTTCTTATAGTCAAACAAAGACATATTTCCAGAACATATCAAATATAATTATTGAAATGAAAAAATAATGATAATGCCACGTTTTAAGTTAATAATTTCCCTTTTAGAGACACGTTTTATTTTGGTAACTTAGTGTTAATGAAAGCACAACACTCAGAGAATGTTTTGATTTGTCTTTTAATAAATTGGGAATATTACATCACGCTTTGAAATTATTCAACTGATAAAAAAGGCTTGCTTATGTTTGCTTGTTTTTCAAGTGTTTAACAAAAAATTTCGTTATAAAAATGATGTCAAAGTATTGGTTTTGTTACATTTAGTCTACAGTTTACTTGTGTATTATACGTTTTTCACTTGCCCAGATTAACTCACACGAGATTTGTACCTCTAGTTTTTCTTATACGACTGTTTTATTTCGTTTGTAAATAAAGTAATCGCAGCTTGATTTTTACGATAATACGACTTGACACTTACTCGATGTCTACATACATAATCAACGAACAAGAACAAGTCAAGGCATGGTGATTGACTTGAACTTCTATTAGAGCAAGATGCCGATGATGGTCTATCTACATGATACACTAGATGTCGTACATAGACTCGGTGACCTCACTTATAATTAATAAGAACGCAGGCAATCATGATGGATAACAGAAACCAAAAGTTTGAGAAGAACTAAACCTACACCACAATGAGTAATCACGGAATGAGCAACAATACTTACAGATCTTAACGAAACAAGTCGACCTTCTAGCGTAAGTTCAACTAAATAATTCGTTCAAGATTTTCTTCAATTAACTCCGTCTAAAAGTGTGTGTGAACAATTAAACAATATTTTTGTTTGTTTGTGCGGCGACTATACACGAAAAAGTATATTTTCTGCCTTGCCGATGTAGAATCGGAGATAGCCTAACTTTATCGTGCTGGCAGTCCCCTGGTCTGGTCACGTGATTTTCCAAGACGGGCCTGGAACGTGGGACGCATGTTGGCAACGTGTGTGTGTGTGTGTGTGTGGTAGTTCAGTACGCGACGGGTGCTTGTTTACCCTAGTGGTGGATTATATAGAGCAGGTTTATGATGAAAGTTTTAAAGTTCGATTATTATCGAGTTTTATTTTATCTTTATGTCGCATGACTGTATCTATAATGTAACATGATCATTACAATTTTAACAATATATTGTAGAAATTAATCGTTATAGCTTTCTGTAGGACAACTAGGTTCTAGCGCGACTTTCGTTGCTTTGTGTGCTGGAAAACGAGGCACTTGAGACGTCTCGTGACACGTGCGACGGTGTAACAGACATCATTTGAGCAGACGGCACGTGTTTCTTCAATTTCAGTTGTTGTTGTTGTTCTTTTCATGGACACTTACTGAGTTATAAATTATCTAATATCTGTAGCGTCAACATCCCTTAGTTCGTTTGTTATCGAACTCAGTATCAATGATTTAAAAAGTCAACGTTCAATTTTATTCACAAAATCTTGGTGTTAAAACAAGTCTATGCTGACAAGAAAAACAAAAGTGTTCACACTTCGCACAAAGAAATACTCGTCTCTAAGCCATGTCAGTTGAGAAATGTGTATTGTGCTATTACTACTCCTGACCACAGAAGGACGTACAAATGTAGGTGAGTTACCTATTTGATGGTGTCGTTGTCGAATTCCTAGTTCGTTAAATCTAATATTATATGTCGTAGATGAAAGGAAAGATAACAAAGAATAGATATATCGAAACATATCTCTTTACGTTACGTGTGGGATGCTATACTCATTGAAACAGTTAATGTTTTACAATAGTATATGAAACATTAAATTGTAAGCCGAAAATATCGCTAACAGTGAGGGTACGTAACTGACAAAACAACACATTCTATTCTTTATATTAAAATAACAATAGTATGCTTAATTAGCTTTGCTCATTACTAGGTTAATTTTTTTATATTTTTTTTTTACCTATGTAGGTAGCTTGCTTTGAACAGAAGTCAATAGTAATTAAATGGTACAGTACAGTTTCTACGCTGTTACATGCTTTATTTTAATTTTATCTCTTACTTTTTTCTTGCAGTGGTGGGCCCAGTTTTTTCGCTGGTTCGGTTTGTCCTACTGTTTTCCATTAAATAAACTAAAGTTTAGAAATAGTTCACGCCATGCCACAAAATCCATGTCATGACAAGTTTGTCACTCTTAAAACTCATAAACAAATATTGCAGTTGTAAGGATAGCTTTCTTCAACAATCTATCTGTCAAATTGAGCAAGTAAATGTAAATTTTACAAGAGATACATAATCCACCACTTCCTCTCTATCTCAAGCATATCCAGCTCCTAGGGTGACATACATATTTAAGCGTCTGAGATGGTTTGAATCGGCGGTGTTTAGCTGGCAGTAATATCAATTTCTTACGTTTATAACACAGGATTCTGGCCTAACTTTTAACTCGCTCTCTACATTAACAAGAAAACATTACAAAGAAAATATAATATTTGTCATATATCTGACAATTATAGTGGCATTCAGTTCTGTGATATTTCGGCTAGGTACGTATTATTTGTGACGTTTCGTCTCGTGACATTCTGTCTGAACACAGAGTAAATGACACCTGGGTTTTTGTAATGTGCGAACAGAACTACGTATTGAAACGTGTTTCCTGCTGTATTGATGAGCCTCAAACGCCACTGTGCGAAGTCGGAAACAAAGAGAGGAATGTGATCAACATAAACGTTTCTGATAATACAAAATATGTAGTCACCAGATCGCGCTTTAAACAGTATTCTTTCTCTACATTCCTGAATCCTAGCAACAGAGATTTCTATCTTACTTATTACCTTACAGGTAACTAACTATCCTAAAGCAACTAAATCTTACCTTACAGGTGATTATCTTGAAGCAACTAAATATTACCTTACAGGCAATTGTCCTAAAACAACTAAATATTACCTTACAGGTAAGTATCCTAAGCCAACTAAACATTACCTTACAGGTGATTATCTTGAAGCAACTAAATATTACCTTACAGGTAACTATCTTAAAACAACTAAATATTACCTTACAGGCAATTGTCCTAAAACAACTAAATATTACCTTACAGGTAAGTATTCTAAAACAACTAAATATTACCTTACAGGTAAGTATCCTAACCAACTAAATATTACTTTACAGGTAAGTATCTTGAAGCAACTAAATATTACCTTACAGGTAACAGTCCTAAAGCAAAGATGCCCAAGAGATTTTTTTCGTCGACTTAATGGAAATATTTCTCATCTGGTGAAAGAAATGATAGGTTTAACAGTAACGAGGCGGAGATCTCTTGAATACACACACACACACATATAGGAAGTTATTCAGTCTACACTTGTTTGTGATTTCATTACTCAGAGATATTCATAAATTATATTCGAAAGTACATTTTTAATATCTCATTTACCACTAACTACACAGTTCAACTTTGGAAATATATAATATATTTAATTACTGTGCTGGGGTATCTTAAGACTTACTTAAACTAGATATCAGAAAATGTTCTCACAATGTTGATAATTAAAGAAAGAACACGACATTTCTCTGAGTTAACTCTAAATTTTAAGTGTAAAATATATTGTTGCTATATTCTGTAAACGTATGAGCACTGCTGTGTAAGTGCGTTGGTATTCATGCGCCTGAAAGGCCGAGCACAACGAGGGGTATAACCTCAGGACAACAATAATGCCTTCTTCCCAACTGTGCCTCTGCTTTTACCGAATAAATACTTCAGTAAAGATGGTAGTAATTTGGGACACGTGCGTCCCCTACTTCCGCAATGAAAAGTATAAAAGAAGTCCAGGATATATATATATATGCTAGGGGGCTCCCAAATTTTCCCAACTCGCGACTCTCCTGAGTATCTAGGGAGTTTTCTGGTTGGGGTGGGGCTTACTTTTATAATATATTGAATAAATCGAATAGTTCCCATACTATGTACAGATTCAAGTATTATCTCTATCCTACGTCCTTAGGCAGCAATTAATGAGTCTTCCTTTGTATATATATTTTATATTTTCCTCCTATACATGTTGGAAAAATCAAGGATAGTTCTTACTGAAGAAATCATTCTACGGTAAATATAGGAACAAATTAAGAAAGGTCACATTAAGCTAAACATATCAAGTGAATGCCGAGTTACGTATGCTGATGTTTATTCGGTGAACTACAACTCTAGTGACAATAAAAATGCTCGGATATTTTTACTTAACGAGTGGAGATAAGAGTGTGTTTTTATTAGAAATATTTCGTGAATATTAGACTAAACAGCAGTTACCTAACATAATGCTGACTTGACCCTGAACCATTATATCTCTGACAGTTTTTAGTTTGTTTTAAATAGTAAACGTGGTATATGATTCGAACATATGGACTTAAGTCCGACTGTTCGAGAAAATCGCGTGGCTTTAGTCTGAATTAGAATTTCACTCGTGTTTAAGTGTTTGTGAGAAAAGAGGGGACTCTCTCTTCACATAGAACCGCTCATAACGCCTTCATACTACAATCGTAAGGACGGCATTCTTCATAATCTGTCAAATATTACAAGTCATTACATGTTATTGTAGTTTTTGTAACAAACGAAATAATTTAGAAATAGATATAAGCCATATAAACAAATAAACTATGTTTGTAACAAATGTTTGTTTTAATCTTTTAAAAAATGTACGTAAGTTATGATTTGAGTACATGCAAACTTTCGATAACTTGCAAGTGTTAAACTTTCTGTGACTGTGACCAGGAAAAGTGTGGAATTTTTCGAAGTGACCTGTCTCATTACTGATACGTTTATCAGCAGTTCATGGATATATATATATATATATATATACACACGTAGTTCTTCAGCTTTGGTGCAACATGTCATTATTATATATAATATTTCAAGGG
>NW_013667643.1:167399-173619 GCF_000517525.1 Limulus polyphemus
AGAAAAATGACACTTCGGGAAGGAACTGTAACCTTACGAATGGCTAGCTTATTATACCATAAATCATTGAACACAAACGAAATCTTTGTTCTAAACTATCCTCATAGAACTTTTAATATGGAAGTCCCGCGGCCAGAAATCACGATTTCGGGGGTCAGTCATGGCCCACGGACATCTTCTTGGGAGCCAGGGCGTTAAGTAATGATTTATTTTTTTTAAGCACAAAGCTACACAGCGGCCTGTCAACGCTTTGTTTTCCTCGGGTGTCGAACCCAGACTTTTAGCTTTGTAAGCTTCCAAGCCTGCCGCTGAGTCACTGAGGGACTAATGTAATGAAAAGGTCCTGTTTGAAGTATGCTGTAAGTTTTCTTGTATTTGTTTGGCAAATATAAAGATGTGAGATTAATTTCATGTGAAATGCACAGTAGATTTAACGACACGAATTTCCTCATTCTACTGACTTTCACTATACTCAACACCCGTTGTTACATGTACGACATTCATTCTACTGACTTGCGCTATACTCAACACCCGTTGTTACGACATGTACGACATTCATTCTACTGACTTGCGCTACTAAACAGTTCTTAATAAAAATTTTCTCAAAGAAGTCTGAAATAAATAGAACTGAATTATAATATTGTATCTAATTAGTTTCTAACGTGACATAGAGATGTATTCTAATCATCTATCTAATTAGTTTCTGACATGACCTGAAACAGTTCGTAGTAATACGTTTCTCAGAGAAGCCTCGGATATACCGAACTCTATCCTTATCTTCTATAGTTTAAACGTCTACAAATTAGAAACTGACTTTGGCATTCTTAACATGAACGGTAGCCTAAGATTCGGGGATAACTGTCCCTAATTTTGGGCTACTCACCAACTAGAAGGAAGGCAGTCAGTCAGTAGACCGGCAGCCACAAGGGCTTTGTCTGGTACTTTGGATTAACTAACCGAGCGTACTGTCACTGTTATAACGTACGTACACTTGAAAGTGCGGAGCGTGCTCGGCGATATCGCGGTGCGAATTATAAACCTTCGGACTCGCAGCCCGGCATTCAACCCATTTGTCCACGCTCGACCTATTAAAAAGTGTAGTGAATTTTGTCAGTGTTAGGGCGAATTTGTTTATGTACCTAGAGTCATTCTTTTCATGATTTTCTCGTAGCTGTTCAAATGTATCATCTGGACATATTTTTCGCAGAGTTCTTTAGATCATTTGTTTATTTGTTGTTAAGAGTAAAGCTGTGCAATGAACTGCTTGTTTGTGTTGTGACAATAGAATCCTAAATTTTGTCCAATATTATTGTGAATTAAGGAAAGCTGTTTTAATGTGGTTAACACACCATAAAATAACCAAAATTGAAAACATTTTATGAATTCAGTGTTATTTAAAAAAAATACTTCCGTTTGCCAGGAATATTTATACACAGGTATTTGAATGCTTGAAATAATCATGCAAGTTTAGCATCATCCAATGACAACTGATAAGTGTGAAACTGTTTTAGTTCCAATGACAACTGATAGGTGGGAAACTATTTTAGCTTCGTCCAATGACAACTGATAGGTGGGAAACTATTTTAGCATCATCCAGTGACAACTGATAAGTGTGAAACTGTTTTAGCTCCAATGACAACTGATAGGTGTGAAACTATTTTAGCTCCAATGACAACTGATAAGTGTGAAACTATTTTAGCATCATCCAGTGACAACTGATAAGTGTGAAACTATTTTAGCTCCAATGACAACTGATAAGTGTGAAACTGTTTTAACTCCAATGACAACTGATAGGTGTGAAACTATTTTAGCATCATCCAGTGACAACTGATAAGTGTGAAACTGTTTGAGCTCCAATGACAACTGATAGGTGGGAACTATTTTAGCATCATCCAGTGACAACTGATAAGTGTGAAACTGTTTGAGCTCCAATGACAACTGATAGGTGGGAAACTATTTTAGCTTCGTCCAATGACAATAGACATTTGTGAAACTAAAGCTCTGTGGATTTTAATTTTTGTATATGTGACAAAATATTTGCATGTTCTCTACTCCCGTTATTGAATGTTTTTAAAATTCTTCTAAATGAGTTAAACACTAAGCTTGCATTCAATTTAGTTTGTTTGTGTGTATTACATACAGATGTGTGTGTATAAATATATACACGTATACACACCTATATATATAATACTATTCGTGGGATGGCGTATTATATCAATGCTTCATTTTTTTTCGATTAATAATATACAAAGTTTTTTAGTGAGGGTACTGCCTGTACTAAAATACATGTGGTAGGAATGGTTTTGTTTTTGTTAGTGTTGTTGAAGTGACATATAGTTAGGATATAAACCCATATGTTGATTTTCATTTGCAGGCAGAACTGAGTCTTCAAGGTGATGACTTCACACGTCAGATGTATTATATGTACAGTACCTTTGAAGATGTTGTAGCCACTCACTTAGAGCCAGAAAGTAGAACTGTTTATTGCGAAAGTGATCCCTCTACATCAGAAGTGGAGGACCTCTCTGAATCGTGCCAAGTGAATTTCATACCACACCCAAACAATCTCTTGAGGTTCGCTCAGACATTTTCATTGGTTGATTCACGCTCAGATTTGAGGCGAGATCAATTACCTTCTGGATCATCTGTCTGTAATTATTCGCCTAAGTTAGCTAAATTTAGAACAATGAACGGAACGCGTCGTTTTCCTTATGGTCAGCTTACTTGTCATCATCGGTCTTCAAGTCAATCGGAAATTTCTACTAATCCACTGTTGGAAACAATTAATGCTTTGACCTACGACGTTTGTGACTCGGATGATTATTACGATCTTTCCAGCGTTTATCAACAGCGTCGATTATTGGGAAGACACGCAGAGCCACCTTCATCAAAACCACAAACGGATCCTTCAGTGTGTGACGGAGACAAGGATTCGATAGTTGGATACGCTGGTTCCAATTCAATTGATAGTGGCTACAAGAGTCATTGTCCGACACCAGAAGTACCAGAGAACTCTATCTATGGTAATGAAACAGGGAAATCAAGTCGTAATTGTCACCTAGACGGCACCAATAGGTCTTTACCTAACAAAGGTAATGAAGGAACTAAACCAAAAATATTGATGGGCACAAAGGTAATGGGAAAGCAGTGTTCCCGAGCTAAGCATTGTCATCAGGTTAGTTCTCGAAGACATGATTCTGGGTTTTACGACGTGAACCTTGATCATTTAATGTATTTGAGGCAATCCTTGTTGAGTGCTATTAAAAACTGCGAAATTTCCGCTTCACATTCTTCCACTGTTGAAAGTTCTTCTGACATCTCGAATTCCACTCAGCAGACATCAACTAACGACATTCCTATATCTCGTGAAAGACCTGCCTTCATCACAAATTATCCGGAGGGTTCCCGTAGCGCTTGTTGCTGCAAGAACAGTTCTCAAAAACCTTGTGCCATTCCTCACTGTTCTTGTTTATTTTCTGAGAAACGCTCTAAAGATGAATCTTTACAAAATATCAGAACTCGGCCTATACGAGAAAGAGATTCAAAAAATAGTGTTCTAGAATCAGCTCATGACAGGTTTTGTTCTCAAGGCCATACGTATCCATCTCACGAGGATTTGATGTCCATCAATGAACTTTCTTGTAGCAAATACTATTCGTGTACAGACACCTCTAAACCATCAAGTTCTTCTTCAGTTTCATCTTCATCCATGTCTTCAGGTTCATCTGCCTACCATAAAACTGTGAGATTTAATTCAGATGTGCACGTTGTACCTCTTTCAGACAAAGTCTTAGATATTAATATTCCTCAGCGCAGGAAAAAGCATTCTAGATCTATTCTAAAAGATACGTTGTGTTCCAATTTAAGATCCAAATTAATTCAAAGTCAGGATACACACGTGACGTCTCCGTATACTCTAGAAGAAGAGATAGACGCCCTACTCTATGGGAAAGCCGAATACTATGATTTGGAAAGCATCGATGACTTTCCATGCAGTTACGTCGCCATGATTGAGGACAAGTACAAATACGGAAACACGACAAACAAGACCCACAGCAAAATGTCGAAAGGTGAGTGGCTATGTAAGTTGAATAAGCCCCCTAGCGGCAGGGACTTCCCAGAGAAAAATAAATTCTCAAACGAAAGATTTGTGAAGGTTATTTAAGTCGTCTTGATAATAGTCGAT
Organism: Limulus polyphemus; assembly: GCF_000517525.1. Classification (NCBI taxonomy): domain Eukaryota; kingdom Metazoa; phylum Arthropoda; class Merostomata; order Xiphosura; family Limulidae; genus Limulus; species Limulus polyphemus. The sequence continues at coordinate 171,586 of NW_013667643.1, forward strand.
TTTGTTTTTATAATAACAGTTGAAACACCTTTTCTGCGGACTAAAATATCATATAAACTGTAGTTACGTCAAAACCTCCAAATTAATGAACATTTGTGTGTGTGTGTGTGCATACAATGATTCTCATTCGTTCACTGTTTTTTTTAACTAACCTACCAATAAACATATATATATAATCAGACCTTATATGGCGTTTAAAATGGTTGAACTTGTTTGAAACTGACCGACTAAACTCGCGATCTTTGAGAGTCTTTTTCTACTTTAAAATTATTATTCAAATTATTTTACGCTATCAATGGCAAGATAAAATATTTACCCGATTTCTTACGAAAGTTATTCATCAGTAAATAACTTCTTACGAAATTTATTCATCAGTAAATACCTTTTACCATAACTAATTTTCAAGACACGATAGTCCATTCTAGAGTGTGGTACGATATACTGTCGTTGTTTCGGCACGAGCTTGATAAACGAATGTCGTACATGTTGTAACAACGGGTTTTGAGTAGAGACGACTTGTTGTGCAAAATGTCGTTATTATATACAATATTTCAAGGGTAATTCAGGTGACGACTTATTGATAATTACTGAGCAGTCAAAGAAACAAGAATATTAACTTTTGTCATCAGATGAACGTTTTCTTTCGCTCGAGCATTTTATGATCTATATACCAAAACTGGGGCTAGTAATGTCACTGGAACTCGTTGTCATCGTTACAAGAGCCAAAATATAAAAAAAAAACTCTGACATAATTTTCCCCGTTATTAAAGTTCATAAGTTGTAGCACCCTGGTGGATTAGCATGACAATTATTCCGGTTAAGATTACATACATTTTGTTTAAGTTTCGGTGGATACAACTACTGCGCAGGAGCCGCCATGATCGATTTTCGAATGGCCAATTAATAAAGCAAAATTTCTAGAATGTCGTCTTTCCTGAGGGCAAATATAAAGAGATTATCACAGATAATAAAGGTTTTTTATTATTATTTTTTTTGGTATTTTAGGTGCGAATGCATTCAATCTGACTGACAGTTTAGTGGTTTGGTTTGAATTTTACGTGGACAAATTAGACAATACTAAGAATGAAGGTTGACGATAGAAAACATGCGATTGCTTGCGTACAAAAGTGTTTCGTGCTTCATTATGCGATAATAATGATAGATTGCTGTGTATAATCAGACAACCTGGTCTTCGCGGGAACGACAGTTTATCAGCTCGGCGCCATCATGATCAATTTGATTGTCCGGAAAGAACTCCACCTTTCCAGATAGAAAGAAAGTGATATTCTGTTTGAATGATATAGGGAAAAAAAATCACATTTGCATCGTTTCACGAGGATCACGTTCAGTGTCATGTCCAACGTTCTGTGATAAGCATAAAAAATCTACGTGGATGAATGTGCATTGATTTTTAATATGTCGGAAAATGAGACCACAATCTACTCTTTTCGTGATATATCAGTGTGTTGTTTTTGTCAATCCTGAAGACAAGACACTTACACTATTTCAATTCTTGAAATCCCTTATACCCAATGCATTAATATATGTTGATTTTTGTGTGTCTGGCGATATATGCATATATAACCAGTGTTTTATACGATCTAAGACAGTTCTCAATATGTTTCTCAAAGAAGTCTCTGATTGATAAAACTATAAACTTACCTTTTATCTAACATAACCCGAAATAGTTCTTAGTAATACGTTTCTCAAAGAAGTCTGAAATAAATAGAGCTGGATTCTAATCTTTGATCTAATTAGTTTCTAGCCTGAAAAATCCAATCATTTCACCTGAATTACCCTTGAAATATTGTATATAATAACGACATTTTGCACAATAAGTCGTCTCAAATCCAATCATTTCACCTGAATTACCCTTGAAATACTGTATATAATAACGACATTTTGCACAATAAGTCGTCTCAAATCCAATCATTTCACCTGAATTACCCTTGAAATATAGTATATAATAACGACATTTTGCACAATAAGTCGTCTCAAATCCAATCATTTCACCTGAATTACCCTTGAAATATA
>NW_013667643.1:173816-180380 GCF_000517525.1 Limulus polyphemus
CACCCATGTCACCAATACCCCCACCACCACCACTACTATTCACTGCCCGTCGCTTTCTGGTTATTATAATTAAGCAGCCCTCGGCAAAATATAATTGGGATCCAATGCCTTAATGCGGTGAGTAAAACTCATACATGCTGGACTCGCTATCAAATTTTTAAAATATTCTGTCACGTGGTAATGAGAACGAAGCACAATGGATGGCGTGACAATTTACACCGGACCTTATAATATAATAATAATAATAAACACTCGCGACAGCATAAACTGTTGTTAGCGCAAAACTAAGCAATAGGCTATCTGCGCTCTGTTCGCAACGGGGAATCGAACCCTGGATTTTAGGGTTTGAAGTCCGTAAATTTACCGTTGATCCGGAATAGCATGTTCTCCATTTTTCTGAAAACTTTGAATAACTCAGCAGTAACTGGAGAGAAATATATAACCAATCTCAAAAGTAGAGGTTTCAATATGTGAGACCCCCCTCAGTGGCACAGCGGTATGTCTGCGGACTTATACAGCTAAAAAAGCGGGTTTCGATACCCGTGGTGGACAGAGCACAGATAGCCCTTTGTGTAGCTTTGTGCTTAATAACAAGCAAACAACGACGTGTGAGTGTGTGTTACTTATGTTTGTTTGTGTTTTTTAGAAATAATTCCCAGACAGTACGTTTTAGTTCTCGTACTGAGCACACTCGAATATACGTTTGACTCTAAATGTGTGTGCCATAAATTATAAGCAACGAACTCCACATTACGTCGAATGCTACCAATATTCTATTACAAAGTACAAACATCTCTCCCACCGTTCAGACCACCCACAACCCACTGGTTTCTTCAAACCTGAACCCACCTGACAGCTTACTTGAGAAAGAAGAAAGAGGTAGTTATTTAAATTTGTACGCATCGTATGATGTAACTGTGGTCAATAATATACACAGATGTGTCTTGGGACTAAAAGAATATTCGGTTGAGGTTTACAAATCGGACGTAAACCGGAGATGTGATTCGTGTCTCAACTTGAGCTTCTCTGTCCTGTTAATTGTCCATTTCTGTTTTCAAAAGCCCCCGGATATAGAAATCCTGTTGCTGATAGAGTTAGAACTAGCGAAGATAAACCTAATTATGGGACGTTTAAAGATACGTCTGATAAAATAAAAGTGGTGTAACAAATTAAAACAACTACTGAACCACCATCGTAGGTTTTAGACTTGTTTGCTATTTTACATGATGTTTCATTTGAATATTTTTAACGTTATTCGAAATGCCTTTCAATATAAAGTATATTTTAATAAAATACGGTTGTCTATTTAGAGCAAAGTCACATTGGGCTATCTGCTGTGTACACCAAAGCGAATCGAACCCCGGATTTTAGATTTATTAGTCCGTAGACTTGCTGCTATTCCACTGGGGGACATTTTAGAAAAATGCGAAAAATTAGTAAAAATAGCCACTAATACAACTGTCACAAAGTCACATTGGGCTATCTGCTGTGTACACCAAAGCGAATCGAACCCCGGATTTTAGATTTATTAGTCCGTAGACTTGCTGCTATTCCACTGGGGGACATTTTAGAAAAATGCGAAAAATTAGTAAAAATAGCCACTAATACAACTGTCACAAAGACAACGGATTAAAAATAAGTAACGAAAATCACTAATCTAGTAAAAATAACCACTAATCCGACTGTCACAAAAACAACAGATAAGAAATAAGGTACGAAAATAGCTAATTTATATTTCAGAACAATTGCACACTTGGCTATTGTTAATTCCTACTATTTATATATTGTTGTCAGACATTAAAATCCATGTTTGCATCCGGATCTCAAATATTTTCCATAATGCCACCTTTTCTGACACTTACCTGTACGCTTGTTCAGGCATGCGTGGTGAAACAAGTCGCACAGACAGGTTACACGTAGATAATTATAGTTTGTCTCTTTTCGTTTTCTTTTTTCTTGTTAACTTAGCCTGCATGGGGAAGTGTTACATCATGTCATTTTTAGGCTGTTCTAAATCCGATCTTTAAAAAACAAAATCAAACTCGAGGTTTACTTTATAGTAATACTACACGAATCTAACCTTGAAGATATAATTCTAAAAAAATTATGAGTGAAAGCAAAGAAGAATACATATGAATATATCAACCACATTATATCTGCCATATCCAGTGCCGACGAGGCCTTTCACCCAACACCATGACTTATCATAGTAGCATATACTAGTTAGAGCATACGGATATGTCTAACTTTGGAACTAGAAAGGAGGGGAGGTTAATGCAAATAACTTGAGTTGGTATGCAGGATAGGCTTTATTAATTTATAACTAACCTTTTAACCCGATCCTTTTTTTTTTTTTGACAAGAAGTTACACGCACATATGCAGGGGTAAGTTCGAGGGGGTTCCGCCGAAACCCCTATTCCTTTGATGTAAGAAATTATGCTTATATAGTTATAGAGCAGCTTTTATGGTATTTAACGTTTTATACATAACCAACATTCTTCTGATGAAGCATTAGCATTTTTTGGCTTGAAATAATCGCATGCAATGGCTTCTGTTGGCACTTTGTAATTGTAATCCCGAAGCCGTATTGCTGCTTTCAGGTTTTGTAGGCTGGATTCTTTATACTAGGTGTCTGTGAGTTGTTGGCGATAAATTTCAACAATAAACAAACAGCAACACAGTTTACTTGTTTTAAAATAATATATTAAAACAAGTCAAATGTATATACAAATGTTTGTTACACTGTTGGTTATCACAGTTGTCAAAATCCACACAAGCTGGTGCAGTTACTTTAGAACACAATTGACAAAACGAATTATTCTTCTCTGCTCTGTTATTACAATTCAGCCTGTGACAATTTCATTTTATAAATCGCCACTATACACTCTTTATCGCTAAACACACAATCACATAATCTAGATCTAAATAATGATAACCAGACAGTAATCTTGACCACATTTTCATTAAGCTTTCCTCAAGATTTGATGCATATGTAAAGTAAGCAGAATCAATTTAGAAACTTATGCCATCAAACCTCACACAAGTGTTTTCTATCTCTGATATCAGACAGATTAAAGATTCTTACAGGGAATATCTGCCAAATCCTGATATTTTTTTATGAAGAACCTCATCGATAGAAGAGAAGATGGCTTTCTATACCTCTCCAGAATAGGCCCCAGATACTAGTTGACCTTAAAAGCGTGCTTCAGTGTACCAAATATCTTTATGTTATTGAAACTCTTTGCCACACTGCCACTAAGTTCAAGTTCATGTGAACGTTCGAAATCTGTTCTCCGCCAGTTGAATAATGACCTAAGGTGTACACAAACGGAAAGACTGAGTGTTTTAGCTTTAATACATAATCATCATGACACTGTTATAAACATTGAAACTGTATGTAAGTTATTTATGGAAGAGCACCCCAGAACAATGGAGCATGCTAACAAGTTATTTCAATAGTGCATACGTGTACGTATATGATAACCAATGATTGAAATAGCTAATATACTACTGTTGTACAGAGTTGTTTAAATTAATAATATAATTTAACAATTCATAATTACGCTGTATGTAGATACTACAGTACTTTAATATAATCAAACATACATATTTGTGTTAATTTAAACCTTAGCTCACCATGCAGTGTTAGAACAGAATAATGATTTGTTAGATTTTCATTGGATGTTTGTAAACAGTCATGCAATTGTTTAAGCTATATTTCACACAAAATTGAATCCAGATTTAATCGCATAGATCCCATTTTTTTTAAATATTCTGGGGATGCATGCCCCCAGACTCCCGTAGCATTATCATGCTTTGTATGCTGATTGTGCTTCGCTTGTCTTTTGATCTCACAAATTAGAACCCCCTCTTTCAAACATTCTGTGTTCGAGGCTGAGTTATAAATAATTCGTTATACTTGGTATTAATGAGAACACAAGAGGACTGCCGAAGTGAAAAATGGAAACAAAAGATTTGGTTATACAGAGGGTTGAGTACGTTATATTAAAACGATTTTGAATACGCATGTCAGCAAGTTACGTGACAACCACAGCAAATATGAAGTCGTGGTGGAATGGATGTCTAATAACTAGATTTTGACACTATTCGGCGTTTCATGGATGATGTTATAACATTGAAAACTGATCTCTTTTGGGAAAGGTATGTAACAACCCTTTCCGACACAAAATATTTGTGCACTCAGATCATGGAGATCTGTTCAGACTGGAGGTTTAGAATTTATAAGACGGGAATATCCCTTGTACGTTATATAATTCGAAAACAAATGAATATAGATTAACTTGTTGCGCCAGAACCATCCACAAAGAGACCTGTAACAGGTGGTACTCAAACAACAGTAAGCAAAGTGTGGCGTCTGAAAGTCCACAAACATAAAAGTCAGCGACAGAGACATCTCTAAGCACTGGCACACGAAGCCCGTGCCCCGATTCTAGTTGACAGTGCCCCAAATCCCCAGTTTGTGTCTTGAAAAATCAGAATAGAAAATCATGATCGATATCATACTGAAACGCCGAAAATTTCCGCACCTGTGAGCCCGAGCTCCGAATCTTTTAAGCGCCTAGCGGCAAAAAAACATCTACGTGTCCCAGGCAACTAAGTGCAACATAAATAAGAATCTCAGTTTGAAAACGAGGACAACAGCGTAAGGTTTCACTGATATAAAACTTCCATTTATACCTCCCATTCAACTGTTGCAATACTCAAGCAGCTGTAGAATGAAATGGGTCTTCTTGCTATTCCATACAACGAAATGCCAAACAAGTCGCCAGACGCAGCGCTTATGGATTTCTGCGCAATAGAAGTGTTTAAGCAGGTGCTGGGAAACCATCATCTTCAAAAACTAGATGGATTATAGAGAGCAGTAGAGAGGACTGATGCACTTTGGGCATGACAGCTTTATGACGGAGTCTTTTGTAATGTAAACTAAGCTGCAGAGCTATTGTCAAGGTGTCTGGTTGTGAATGAGAACATGACTGAAAGTACACATGGACTGTAACTACGTCGTGAGGCTTCAAAATCGTTTTAATATAAGGTATTCAACCTATGAATAAAAAGCGAATTAAGCCAGATTAATTAATTAGATAGTAAATGAAATTTTGAGTCTGTTACAGCGGGTTATTGACTTAACGTGTTTGTTTGTAATTTAGTTAGTTCAATGCTGTGAATCTTAAATTTATCTTTCCACGAAAAAGCGCCCCCAGTGGCTCAGTGGTAAGTCCAAGAGATTATCACGCTAATTATTGGGTTTCGATACCCGCGGTGGCTACAACACAGATAGTCCTTCTTTTATTGTGTAGCTCTGTGCTTATCAATAAAACAAACAAACAATTCATTGGTGAAAAAAAGATATGAAATATTTGTTTGGACGTACTTTATTTGAGCAGTTAGGCCTATCGGAAAGAAGAAGTAAAACATTAGCGTTATCATAAATGAACTAGGCCTTGCATTATTCTTTTTTTAATGAATAATCCTAAAGAATGACCCAACAATAAAAACCCTTATATATTGTTAGTTTTTACGCTAACAGCGTTAAATTATCAATGGAAATAAATATATTGTTATTTTTATTTGAGCGAAAAGCTACAGAATGGGCTATCTGCACTGTGCTCGCCACAGCAATGGAATCTCGAATTTTACCATTATAAACCCTCAAGCTTATCTATAGACCACCTGGGGGTGGGGGACAAAATTACAGTTCTTTATAAATACCTCTATCTTAGATTAATAATTTATTAGGACGTTTGATGTTGTTAGGCAAAGAGTTAGAAATCAATAATTTATTCTATATTTCCAACACCAGAACTTGTTAATCTTCTTACCAAGAAACAGTTTTTTTGTCTCCCCCTTACCAAGAAACAGTTTATTTTGTATCCCCCTTACCAAGAAACAGTTTATTTTGTATCCCCCTTACCAAGAAATAGTTTATTTTGTATCCCCTTACCAAGAAACAGTTTATTTTGTCTCCCTCTTGCCAAGAAATTGTTTATTTTGTATCCCCCTTACCAAGAAACAGTTTATTTTGTATCCCCCTTACCAAGAAACAGTTTATTTTGTATCCCCCTTACCAAGAAACAGTTTATTTTGTCTCCCCCTTACCAAGAAACAGTTTATTTTGTATCCCCTTCCACATTTATTTAAATTCCACATCTCAAGTCTTTCACCAAGTGAATACTCTGTTTGTAGCCCGTGTGTAATAATTGTGTTTATTGTGTACCTGAACTTGCCTTCCCACCAAGTGACTACTTTTTGTATTTCTCGTGTTTTTAAGCTATAAACCTGATATTATTTTCACCATTTTCTTCCATGTTGTTGTTTTCTTTGTTTTTACACCGAAACCTGATGATCTTCTCACTAAGTGATTATTTTGCTGTTTCTCTTAGACACCTAAAGCTAATGTTTTCTTAACCATGTGACTGTTTTACTGTTGATTCTAGATATTAAAAATTCGCATCGTTTTGATTAATGATTTTAGGTTTCTTAACCATGTTTTAATATCTAGAATCAACAGTAAAACAGTCACCTTCGCATCATTTCGATTAATG
>NW_013667643.1:181149-186794 GCF_000517525.1 Limulus polyphemus
AACTTCGTATCGTTTTCGATTAATGATTTTATGTTTCTTAACCATGTGACTGTTTTACTGTTGATTCTAGATATTAAAACTTCGCATCATTTCGATTAATGATTTTAGGTTTCTTAACCATGTGACTGTTTTACTGTTGATTCTAGATATTAAAAATTCGCATCGTTTTGATTAATGATTTTAGGTTTCTTAACCATGTGACTGTTTTACTGTTGATTCTAGATATTAAAACTTCGTATCGTTTTCGATTAATGATTTTAGGTTTTTACTTCTTTTACGTCTAACCAAACTACCTCTTTTTTTTTCCTTCCGTGTTTTAAGACAACAAGTTTGATACGTTGGGGAACAAAAGCTTGCGGTCGTCTTCTGATTCCAATACTGAATCTCATCGTGACGTCACAGTAGGCAGGTGCAAGGAGAAAGCGTGTGGTTCATCACAGAAATATTTCTCTAAAGAAGAAAAGTCAACAGGATCTTCTTCTGACGTCCGTTTCACAGAAGTTGCAAAATGTATGGTTGAAGTGATTGAAGACTTGCAGAAGCAGTCAATCGACGCACAGAGAAATATCGATACATCTAGTGGATCAGTCGGAGCGCCTGTGACTACCTCGTTAACAGAAAAAGATAGAGGAGTGAACAAGTCTAAGTTGCTTTCCTCCGCGTTGCTAAGTAGTTCGGGAGAAACTAATAGTGAAATGTACAGTACTGCGTCAGATTATCATGTTTATGAGGAGATAATGTACGATTGCATCACCGAATCTCCATCTATTGAACACGAGGTGCCGCCACCGCTTCCAGCGCGCCCTAGTAGCTTGAATGTGAAAGAGCCAAATCTAGCGTTAGAGTTAAACAATACGGCTTGTAAAGATGATCCTGAACTGCACGGTATTCTGAAAAATTCCGTTAACAATTATCCTAAACAACGTCATAATCTCTACTCCATATTTTCAGATCGTACCGACCGCCGAACAATCTCGCATTCTCTAGAACATGAATGGAAAAGTTCACACGCATGCCTCAAGAGGACAGAAAAAGATGAATATGGTTTTGACTACTCTTCAGCAGTTTAACTACAAATAACAACTTCTTACTACACCTGTTTAGAAAAAGTTTCTGTATTATTAAAAAAAACACTAGAATTTACTATCTGGGTATTGGTTATGTTGTAAAGAAGAAGTGAAGGTTCGTATCAATTTTCTATTTTCTAATACAAATAGTTTTTTTTAAACGTAGAAAGAAGTTATATGTTCTCTTAAGAACCTCAGCAAAAAATGTAGCTTCAACTTTCATCCTAAATGCCCCCCTAGTGGCACAGCGGTGTGTCTGCGGATTTACAACGCTAGAAACCGGGTTTCGATACCCCCAGTGGGCAGGGCACAGATAGCCCATTGTATAGCTTTGTGATTAACTTCAAAACAAACAAACAAACAAATAAATCATTCTAAATATCATTTAGGCTTAACTCACGAATTCTCATTCAAAATTATACACTTCAACGGTGCAAAAATTGTATGTTGTTTATATGTATAGGAGAGGTTTTAGTTTTGTTCATCTTGTCTGTTACATCTTTCTTATTGTTAAAGTTCAATATATTTAGTTCTGTGCACGTGTACTTGGACCTATTGCTACCAGCTTTCAACTTTACCCTCACTTCCTAATGGTTAGAAAGACCAATACAACAAAAAGGTCAATAACTTAGATTGTTAAATATAGGCGTTGAAAAAAAAAAAGAGGAATCAGGCTTCCATTTCAAATACAAGGAGCAATAGGCACATCGCCTACCCCCCTCCTCAAAATACAACAACACACAAAACATAACAACAAAAATCTTGAGATTTATGATTTCCTCAACCTGAATTGAATTTTTGGTCCAAAATTAATATTAAAATTAATTTGGGAGCTGCATAGAAAGAACGAAAACATGAGATTAAAAGTTGGCTATTTTTAACTGCTTGTTTTCACACTAATTTCGCCTTGCATTTTATTCTTTGATTTCCATCAGATGTTAGCCTCTACTGTCTTAAAACAAGTCCAGTCCAAATTGCCACTTCATTGTAAATTTCGTTTGTATTTTATTCTTTGATTTCCATCACACCGACGCCTCCGTAAATTCCGTCTGAAACCTCCGGATGTCAAGTAATACACGTCAGTTATGACGGGTTAACATTGGTTCAACCTATTACGTGTCATACAAATTTAGAACCTATAGTCAACCATTTGGCACTTCGCTGCGTTATTGCCAGTTTTACGTTTTTGATAGAATATGAGACGACAAAAAAATATCTTTTATTGGTCAACTTAGCTTGGTTTTACGAGGCAGCTACCTCATTTTGTGTATTTTCTGCTCTTCCACTGACATTCTATCAATGAGATCATCCAACACTTGTTTACTGGTGACATCAGAGAAGACAAGTTAAGAACATTATCAGGTTATTTCAGAGTGGCACTACGCATGGTTATTTTGCCATGAAATTTAACATAATTGTGTATACTAATTGGTCTCGCTGTTGCCATTTTTTTCGAATAAAACTTTTGGAGATTATTTTTTTTTAAGTTTATGTTCACCAAGAAATCCGGAATTGGTATTTTTAACAGTATTCTATTTGTCTGTAAAGTCTGCGTTACTATAAGTATTATATTATTAAGTAAACGTATGTCATACCTCCGATTTTCACCATAGAAACCCGAAATACGATTTCAAAAGATCGAACGGTTAAATCGAACGAATATTTTATGCACGGCTTTGAACACACGTTTTAAAACTACAACAGTTAAAAGTTTTACAGTTAGCGTGTTTTCCTATGCTCGTTTCAGTTTTAACGTTTTGTGTAAATCTTTTCAACTGTCTACCTTCATTGAAATAGATTAACAATAACACAACTCCCAAGTAAATCTGAAATGTTTACACAGTTTGAATCTACTCTGCTGTTGTAGATCTGACAAGGTCCAGCGTATGTTACGTCTCGTTTGTTAATCTTATGCGTCTGGCATAGAAAAAATACTAGTTACCTCTAGCATCTAAAGAAAGTTTAGTGCTCAGAAGTAACAGATAAAGAAGAGGGCTAAGTCAAACCCTAAATTTAAAAATATTCACATTTGAGAACGTAAATTTCCTAGAAATGTGTTTTTATGGCTCTCGTATAGCAAGTCAAAAGAGATTTCATGATGACGTGTATGAATAATCTTTCTTTCCTTATGATGCTATATCTAGTTGGAAAAAGAATGTTCATTCGAGGATGTGTTTGTAACTTTTAATAATTATTAGATGTTTAGTCATAAGGAAGTTATTGGTGAACTTTTAACACCTCTAATTTTATTTGAAAACACTGAAAATTTTGTATATTCGTCAGGGCAGACTTTCTGTAATTATGGACATTTTTTTATATAATTAGTAGTATTTTTAGTGTTATAAGTACAACTGATATGTATCACGTGGGTACATTCTGAAGTAGAATTTAGCCTAGTGATTCAGAAAATTTTATTCTATATATATATATGAAAATTCTAACTGTTTTAACGAGAAATGATTCGAAAGTTAAAAAAAAAAGTAATTATGATAGAAAGTTTTCAGAACATTATGGAACGTTTCATATTTATTCATACCCGATTTTTTATTAACCCCCACTGAGTTAATTACTTGGCAAATTTAACGTACGAAAAATAATTTCCAATTACCCCTCCTTCCAAAAAACAAACCGTTAAATAAATAGAATTTGTATCAATCGCAGTGCAGCTTAATATTATTTTTGCACAAACTGTGAATAGCCTGACATCTCGTGGGGTGCTTTGAAACTACAATTAGCATATTTTGTAATTTTTAGTATGCATAAATAAATATACAACGTGTATGTTAAACAAGCATATTATAGGAGTTACGAGAATGTCTTTTTCTGTTCCTTTTCTCGTGAATTTTATTCTAATCCGTTTATTTTTGTAAGCCCTACTAGTTCACACGTGGCTAAACTGATGATTGTACTTGTAAAAATGTATATTATGGCTACCTCAGCATAACAGTCTTGTTTGTTCTTATTAAGAAAATGAAAATTGTCATTTCTTGATACTTGATCGTGTGAATAAAACATGTGTAAATGTAATACTTTTGTTCTAGCATTATCTGTTTTCCTTCTTATTGTAAATGTCAGATGAAAAAGCTTTTATATAAAAGTAATCGTTAATAAAGTATTTTTATTCGTTCTCAAAATATCCATATATTATTCTGAGAACCACAGTGACATCTGTAGCCAGTTTTTCGTAGCTTGCCTCTAAGACTTGTTTTACGTAGAGTTTGCTGGATACTAAAGTACAAAAGGAAACTTAACACTGTTGATTACATACGTAGATAAATCTGAGTAGTAAACCTAGGAAGAGTACTTTGATTAGATTGTTTTCAGTATCTGTGACCAAACCCAACAGAAGTTTATTCCAAACGACGATTTTTGTCACGTAAATACAAACACCGGTTGAATGCATGCCTGATATCTGTTATAACATACTTGAACAGATATAGAATTACAGTAACACGAGAAAGTAATACTCACATATTTATTAGCCATGTACAGTTTGTGTAAGATATAACACAATAAATTCTTTTTTTTTATTCACGAAAGCCAGTATATCGTTTCAAGCATTTTCAACTTAGAAACTATTTAGGTATGGTTTGTTTTGAATTTCGTGCTAAGCAACTCGAGGGCTATCTGCACTAGCCGTTTCTAATTTAGTAGTGATAGACTAGAGAGAAGGCATCTAGTCAACACCACCCACCGCCAACTCTTGGGCTACTCTTTTATTACCGAAGGGTAGGATTGACTGTACATTATAACGCCCCCACGGCTGAAAGGATGAGCATGTTCGGTGACGGGGATTCGAGTCGAGCGCACTAACCACCAAACCGATTTGTTTATGATTGGTGAATTTCTTCTTGCTGTGAAGATGGCTCAAGCAGCTACTATATAGAGTTTCAAAACAGCTACCATACCGACTTTCAAAACAGCTCCATACCGAGTTTGAAAACAGCTACCACACCACCGGATTTCAAAACAGCTACCATACCGGATTTGAAAACAGCTATCAACCGAGTTTCAGAACAGTTACCATACTGGGTTTGAAAACAACTACCATACCAGGTTTGAAAACAGCTATCAACCGAGTTTCAAAACAGCTACCACACCGAGTTTCAAAACAGCTACCATACCGAGTTTCAGAACAGTTACCATACTGGGTTTGAAAACAACTACCATACCAGGTTTGAAAACAGCTATCAACCGAGTTTCAAAACAGCTACCATACCGGATTTCAAAACAGCTACCATACCGAGTTTCAAAACAACAACTACATAATGACATTGAAATAACCACAGTGTATTTCACCCAATTTCATTTGTTTGTAACGATGGAATCTGATTTGCAGTTGTCAGTCCAGAGATGTTTTATATCAGTGTGGTGAACCACCCACCATTAAGTTTTTATATCAGTGTGGTGAACCACCCACCGTCTTTATGTCAGTGTGGTGAACAACCCACCATTAAGTCTTTATGTCAGTGTGGTGAACCACCCACCATTAAATCTTTATATCAGTGTGGTGAACCACCCACCATTAAGTCTTTATATCAGTGTAATGAACCACCCACCATTAAGTCTTTATATCAG
>NW_013667643.1:187474-196896 GCF_000517525.1 Limulus polyphemus
TTTATATCAGTGTGGTGAGCCACCGACCATTAAGTCTTTATATCAGTGTGGTGAACCACCCACCATTAAGTCTTTATATCAGTATGGTGAACCACCCACCATTAAGTCTTTATATCAGTGTGGTGAACCACCCACCATTAAGTCTTTATATCAGTGTGGTGAACCACCCACCATTAAGTCTTTATATCAGTATGGTGAACCACCCACCATTAAGTCTTTATATCAGTGTGGTGAACCACCCACCATTAAGTCTTTATATCAGTATGGTGAACCACCCACCATTAAGTCTTTATATCAGTGTGGTGAGCCACCGACCATTAAGTATTTATATCAGTATGGTGAACCACCCTCCATTAAGTCTTTATATCAGTGTGGTGAACCACCCACCATTAAGTCTTTATATCAGTGTGGTGAACCACCCACCATTAAGTCTTCATATCAGTGTGGTGAATCACCCAACAATATGTCTTTATGTCAGTGTGGTGAACCACCGACCATTAAGTCTTTATATCAGTATGGTGAACCACCCACCACTAAGTATTTATATCAGTGTGGTGAACCACCCACCATTAATTCTTTATATCAGTGTGGTGAGCCACCGACCATTAAGTATTTATATCAGTATGGTGAACCACCCACCATTAAGTCTTTATATCAGTGTGGTGAACCACCCACTATTACATCTTTAGGTACTTTGTGCTCTGATTTAATATTATTGTTTGATTTATCTTACTTTTGAGGCCACTAAACGGCATAGTAGTAAATGTTAGCTTTGTTAATGTTGTAAATAATTAAAATAAAGATAAAGTGTTAAAGAGTCTGTAAACAACACGACTTTCATCAGAACCCAGTAGAAAGCAGAGAATTTCCCAGTTGGTAATAAAAAGCTAAGAATTAATAGACTTCTGTATTCCATGTATTTAAAACAATCATTCACATAACTTGTAGAATACTAAAAATATTTTCTTGTAGCATAACTAGACAGCGAAGTTGAGAGCAGAGATTTCTGGAATATATTAGTATTCACATAAAATCAACTTAATTGACGAGATCTGTTACATCTTACCAACTCCTTCTTGACCACTCAGTGTTGGCGACCCACAGTTTGAGGACCCTGAACATCTATGTAAACGAAAATAGTTAGTTGGGACTGTTGGAGGACTTACGTGACTGCCAGGGGACCACGTGACTACCAGGAGAACCATATTACTAGTGGAGAAACTGCCGGGTGAGCTACATGACTACCGGAGGAGCTACATGACTTGTGGCGTGTAGCACCCGGGGGAGCTGCATAATGCAACGTTCGTCATGCTCATAGATGACAGCAGTACTTTTGGTTGTTCCAAGAATTGTAATTTGAATATAAGAAATGCAATGCCTATTTACAGGATATGGGGTTCATATGTATAGGTTCTCTAATGGTCATTACATCACAAAAAGCCCATGAGAAGCAAAAGTGCTAATGGCGCTGAACGTTGTTTCGTGAAAGAAAAGAAAAAAGAGTAATCCTCAAGCTATTAGCTCTCCCTCTATATAATATAGCAAGAAATTATGGAGTTTGTAAAAATATAGCATCAAGTCCAGAATTGTCAGAAAGAACTCGGTAGTTGCTCCTAATATCCCTGTTAATCTGTGGAAAGAGATTGCGGTAAGTACAGTCAACAGTTGCCGCTGTTTCTGTTTGGTTCGCTTTGCATTGGAGATGATCTGGATTTTGGGATGGGTTGAGCACGGTTAAAGTTTCTCTAGGCAACGCTGTCAGGATACAGTATTCGTCATAACTACACAAACGTGTAGAACTACAAACTATCCACGGACATCTCGGGTCATCACACCAATTACACCTTCATAAGTCTGGGTAAATCTGATGTCACGTATAAAGATTTGATAAGTTATCGTAAAGATGGGTGGTTCGTTACTTCTTGTGACCGGTTTATCCATTATTTTCCAGGAACAAGTTTCTTTTTTTAAGTTAAAAAGTAGACTGCCCTTTTCAAGACTTCATCATAAAACCGCAGGAGGATGTCTGATTTTTTTGTGTGTGTTTTATTTTTCACAAATGAAGAATGGAAATATTTCAAAAGCGATAGAATTGTATCTCAGAATGAGTGAAAACAAAATATACAAAAATTCGTGACATAAGCAGTTCAGGATGTGCACTTCACAATGGTTCGTTGAGACTACTAGTTGATTGGTTGAAACATCTAACTACCCCACCTCGTTAGGCTTAAGACTCGTCGGTAGGTGTTGGGAACATTTAAATATTACAACTCGTTAAGCTTAAGGTTCGCCATTAGGTGTCGGGAACGTCTAAGTATTACAGTTCGTTAGGTTTAAGACTCATCAAGCATGTGCTAAGAGCATCTACATACTACCCCACGTTAGGCTTATAACTCATCAAGTACGTGTTGAAATGTATTATAGAACAAGTTACATCTCATTAGAAAGCTGTGTTGAAAACATGTAGATAGTAAGACTTTTCAGATATTGCGTGTATTGTGAGCATTTGAGCACTATATCTCGTTTGAATTAATTAGAAAGTTGTACATTACGAACTTGTAAAAACACGCTTTTGAATTAGATTTCAAATAAACTACAGATTAAGAAAGAACATGGATATAACATATAATGTTAGCTTCAAGACTAACTTCTGAGCTGAAGACAATTAAATCTCGTTGGGCTTAAGACTTTTCAAACACTTGTTGATAACAAATGTAAATACCACCTCTTCGTAGAATTGATATCAATCAGTTGTATGTTAAGAACACGTGGAAAACTTCGATTTATTTATCTTTAATCAAATATGACGTCACTTCATGAAACTTTGTTCTACGTTTCAAGTTATAAATTTTAAGATCGTGTAAGATGCTGATTTCTTTTCTAACAATCTTCACATCAACATTTAGATGGTGATCGGTAAAATATTTGTCTTTTCTGAACTTTATACAAGCCTTTTTTGTGACTAATAGCTTAAAATATGTACTTAGGACTAACCTAACTCTTTTAAGCTGGCTGAACCTCGAAAGATATTATTGGGATTACGGCCGAAAATATTGTTAACACTGAGGGTACCCAACTGATAAGACAATGTATTCTAATTTTTATAAGTAAAAACGTACGAAGGGTATATCTAAAGAGTTATATTGATGGCTAGGTTGATTTTGAGTTTCGCTCTAACTAAATAGCTAGCTCTGATCAGAAATTATCATTATTTATCCACTTTAAAATTGCAGCCCAAACAACAAGAATTGTACTAGCCGCATTCTAAGCTTTATACGTTGACTATCATAGGGCAACAGTTTTGTTGAATTTCGTTTTTAGTAACCAGTGACGAGGGGAAACTGAGAGGCGAGACACTGTAAACGCGGTTGCTTAGTTACAATTAACGAACGTAGTTTCGCTAACCTGTGATGCGTCCGTGAATCTAACCCGATTTCTACTTCTGAAAAATTAAAGCATGACAGAACAGTGCCCCAACATTGAAATATGAATAGCTTGTACACATACAATACGAAAGAGGCACGTGACAGCTAGTAAGTGAATGATATATTATTTAATAAGCTTCAATAACATTTATGTTGAGTGATTTGACGCCAAAAGAAAATAAATAAATCCGTCAAATCACTGCAGATTCAAAGAGCTTTGATTCATTTTAAATGGAAATTTCTTTTGTAAAAAATACCAATGTATATATATGGAAGATGACCTATGTTTTATACACGGGCTTCCAACTGTTACAATTATGATTCATAAGTAAACACTAACATAAAGAATTTTTTTAAGTATCCTCGTACGTTCGAGCAGGTCTATAATTTATTTGTTTATGTCTGTTCTTTCTTGTGTTGTTTTTTTTCTGAAATTTCTTGACTTTCTTACCGTTTTCCTTCTTTTGCTGCCTTCAATTTGACATCCCCGCCCTATGTATAAGGAACTTGGCTCCTCCAAGTCCATGGCCTTGATCACGTGTCTAGTCAGATCACGTGTCTAGTCACCCGTCCCTGTAAGACTGTGGTATTGAATAGAAAGCAAAGGTAACGTTAGACGTCCATGTTGATCATATAATTACAGGTAACGAACGCTAATGGTATGTGACTCCTGTCAGGGTAAATAGGCTAACTGCAATATTTGACACCAGGTGGAGCGTCGGTACGTCTAGAGTCTAATAGCTATGTTTATCTTCAGTCTTGACTTCAGAAAATCTTGTATCGGGAGCAACCTGCTTTTGGGCATTTTCTAACGGGGTTTTACACAGCACATGTTGAATAAATACACATTTTAACAACGGAAAGGAAGTGTTTATCTGTCATACATCAATGCTACAGCATTTGCAATGACTGTTTGTCGGATTACTACCAAATAATGAAAAAAAAAAGATGTTGAAAGGGGATGGTTATCATACGTCAGTGTTTTTTTAAATTACTCAACTCTGGTGAGAAAATTATGAAACATATATATATATTAACAAATGTAGCATTAAAATCATAGTTTAGCTCTTTGACACCAGATGCCGTTAGCAAAAGTATAAAATCGCTGCTGATTTCCAACCTGATTTTAATTCATTTCACATAAAAATCTTATTTGAAAAAATCACTCATATACAGAATGAGAGAAAAGTTATAATAAATAAGTTTTTTTTTTGTTTTTTTGAGATAAAAGTTAGTTACTTTTAAATACGAATAACGAAGTACAATCACAATTCATATTCGACTGCATTTGGAAAAAATAAAAAAGTGATAAGGTAATTAACATAACTATTAAAACATATCTGTTATTCTAGTTAAATAAACTGGCTAATGCGACATTGACATCGAAATATGCTAATCTTATTTAAAATGTGTTTAGTTCTCGAAATACACACGTATTATAGTTTTAAACATTTTCTGACCTTGCAAACTCAACTTGTCCAGAAGCATTTTTGGAAACGATACCCCCGCCTCTCCCCATCATAGTTTCTAGTAGTTAGCATCTGACCTTGTAAATTCGACTTGTCTATAAGCATTTTGAAAATGATACCCCCTCCCATCGTTGTTTCTAGTAGTATCTGACTTTGTAAATTCAACTTGTCTAGAAGCATTTTGAAAATGATACCCCACCCCCTCCCATCGTAGTTTCTAGTAGTTAGCATCTGACCTTGTAAATTCGACTTGTCTATAAGCATTTTGAAAATGATACCCCCTCCCCATCATAGTTTCCAGTAGTATCTGACCTTGTAAATTAAACTTGTTTTGAAGCATTTTAAAATATGACCCCCCCCCCCTTTTATATACATATGTGTTTACTGGACAAACACTTGTATGCAGTTCTCAAAACGTATATATTAGCAGCCTCTTAGTGGAGTTACACCAATCGAAGCTCTTTGAAAAGTATATAGATCGGAAGATTTTTGGAGAATTTATATGTTTTAAACTCATCTTTTTAGGTTGACACTTCATAATAATATTCAGTTATTAAGACATAACTAAAGGAGCTTTTGTTGATCATGAATTTAATGAATACGTGAACAACAACAAACATCAATTACTGAAGTTTTCACCAGTATAAAAGTCGTTCCTAGGAGTTCTCTACTTCCTATGGCAAGACATGGTTCTGTGTTTTTCGCGTTTAACAACAATTTTAATCGAATCATTATAGCATCACAACTTAAATAAGAGCCACGAAAAAATGTCTCTGTTTTCTTAAACACAATAAATGAACAACCACCAGATATTAGTATTATAAGCCTTACCACTGGGAGACACAATAATACCATTCAATTATTAAGCCTCCCCCCCCCCCCCAGTGGCACAGCGGCATGTCTGCGGACCTACAACGCTAGAAACCGGGTTTCGATACCCGTGGTTGGCAGAGCACAGATAGCCCATTGTGTAGCTTTGTGCATAACTACAAACAAACAAACAATTATTAATAAATTGAGAAATAGCGTAAGAGCACACAATTTGGAATTAAAGTTCGGGTTAAAGCTAGCGGAGTAAATTCAAATAGAATCTATTGTGATAACATAGGAGGCGGAGAGTCTATCTGATGTTGACCTAGTTTCAAATTCAAGTAACCAATGTTCATCAATTTCTCGTCACTTCCTCGTTTACTTGAAAAAGTGGTAAACGTCAATTCTTGAAAAGAACAACGACCCCCGGAAACCTGCCCATGCTTGAAATCAATTAAATCTTATTATTATTGATAAGGTTCAAGATGTACTCGTCATTTTATTAGTCAGACGTAATTATATATCATATTTTTCAAAGACTTCTTTGAGTCGTTTATAACAAATACTTCCCGAGTGTAATCGGATTGTTAGACCAGATGGCAGCACCATCCAATATCCTGCTTGTTCTCTTTTTCAACTTCGGTCTATTTCTTCTTCAAAATACACAACTTGTTTTCACTAGATGGCAGCATCAGCTAATATCCCTATTTGCTCTCTATTCAACTTTAGTCTATTTCCTCTTCATAATACACAACGGGTTCTCACCAGATGGCAGCACCATCCGATATCACTTGTTGTTCTCTATTCAACTTCAGTCTATTTCCTCTTCACAATACACAACTGGTTGTGAAGCAGGCTATCCAATTTTCTGGTTTAAATAATTTTCCACGACATCATAACAGTAACTTAAATTATTTTAAGGTAAAATAAACTGATGACTGCTAGCTACAGAAAGGTAGATTTTATTTCTGAGATATACCTGGTTGGGGAACACAATTTGTTTTTTCTGTTTCATAAATTTTCGACGTCGCCATGTTTTATCTTTTCTCTTTGTCACTTTGAGTCTTTCTCGAACGTTTTTTAAAGTACCATTTCTGATTTTAGACTGATATTTTTCCATTACATTTCTAGTGTATTCTGGAATGACTGAATTGAAATATTTTGGCCATGTGGTTATTTGTTTATTTTCTTATTTCTCTTCATTTTTTATGACGCCTATAGAACCAAAACATTATTTTTTTAGCTTATGTGGAATATTTTCATCAATACTAAAACGTATACGGTATTTTATTAAATGCTAATACAATTTTTCTTTTTCAGTATGTGTAATTATACCAATTTTTTGAAATTTATCATAATTTTTCATGATGAGTATTTTTGACGAATATAGCTTCTGAAAAACCACATTAAAAATGTCTGCCTATTTCAACACAATTTTTTAAGATACTGCTTTCAATACCGTGGCTCCCTCTGGTCTAATAATAGAAGATCAGCAGTCGATTGTGTATTACAATCTATCGTCGTTTTTTATCAAACGTGCTACCAAGAATTATGCAGTGTATGTAGAATACTACAAATTTTAACAATTTTTATTAAAACTAATATCATTGAAGTTAGAAAAATGAAATATGGTTAATAAATAGCTGTATATGCATATTTATTTGTTTATTTGTAGTTAAGCACAAAGCTACACAATGGGCTATCTGTGCTCTGCCCACTACGGGTATCTAAACCCGGTTTCTAGCGTTGTAAGTCCCCAGACATACCGCTGTGCCACTGTATATGCACCATCGAGGTTGTTTGGCTTATAGGGGGTTTTGAGACAAAGCTACAAAACGGGCTATTTGCGCTCTATCCACCGCAGGGAATCGAACCCCGAATTTTAGCGTTGTAAGCCCGGTGATGTACTGCTGATCTGTCGGGGGACGTAAAATCTTGGAATTTTTATTGTCAGATTATTTTATAATTAATTTCGAATTAGATCGATCGTTTTAAAACCAATAAAATAATTCTGCACGTAATATGAAGGTGTCGATGTTGTTTGAAATACCCGTTGAACTGTTGTAATATTTCTAAAAGATAAAATGGCATAAAATAATATATTTATATAAAAAATACTTAATTTTGATAAATGCATATTGGCAGGTTGAAATGAAGTGTTTCGCCATCTGCTGGCAGCAAGTTGCGTTAAAAGAATATAATAATATAATGACTATGAACATATAGCGTGTTGAAATATTTTTTTTATTAAATAATTATCTAGAGACTAAGCCACATTAATCTTGTCTCAGAGAGAATTTGACCTACCACAGCTTGTAGACCTTTAAGTTGTTATTATACATTTTATTATATTACTGTGACCTTTCAGTCAGAGTCCATCACACACGACGTTTAGTTGTTTTTTTTAAATAAGTTAAACAAAAATCAAATACTAGAAAAGTAAAATATTTTTGTTTTACCTATCTTACTATAAGATCACTACCATAATTATGAGATTAAGTTTTTGGCCATCAGAAAAATTCATAAAATAATCTGTACAAATATTACGATACAGTCGGATACACAGTGCTTAGTCAAACTGAAATATTAACAGTCAACAAGAGATAACCATGGCTTTAAATATATAATGATGTCCACCAAAATGCATTAGTCTAGCATACCAAAATTTATTAGTCCAGATGCTAAGTGACCTTTCGGAGCAAAATTCTCAACTCCAAAAGTAGAAATTTATTGGTCCTACCATGAGTTGTCTACTTCATCGCATTCTATCAGAAGGAAGATTGCCAAAGTCAACGTGGTGCCTTTTTTTTTTACTGGTATCTTAGGGATGATTAAATGCATAAAGTGAACTTCTTCAAAATGATCCTTTTAAACTGTGTTGATTATCTTACACATTCCACTGTAAGAGTAATTATACAGGCAATTGTCTACAACACTAGTCCTTTAACATTTTAAACTCTCCTTTATGACTCTTCGTCATCCAAAGAGTCAGAAGGTTCTGAGATAGCATAATTTCAATTAATACAAATATCATCACATGTAGAAATATCGGAGCAAAATATATTTTCACTACATTTCTTTGTTCTACAGCTTACATCTTGTCTCTTAGGATGTTGTTCCAAGGGTATTTAAAGCGGTGTAAACACAGTAGAGGTCTAACTTTCATGGACTGATCCAGTTTATTTATAGATTGGAACGACTTCTATAAGGAGGATCTTCATGAGATCAAAAGCAAAGTTGGTCTCTCTTAAGAGTAGGAATAGTCTATTGAAGCCAAAACTGCCCTCATCTCATAGTCATTCTTTTCATTTACACACTTTTCTAATGAATTGCAAAACTCAAATTTGGACACATTAATCAGAGTTGTGCTTCTTGTGAAACATTTTGGCACAAAACATCAAGATGTTTTCCACTCAAAGAAAGCCCTTCTAGCCTGGATGTAGATAGGAAAATGCCCTCCTAGCCCTGGACACTGTATATGGGGTATGGGCCACCTTCTTCAGAAATCTAGGTAACAACTCAGGAGGCTTTCGTGGTACATGCTCTGTGTTGGTGAATGTAGAATATCATTCTTTGTTCCATTTGAGATTTGTTATTGTTGACTTGTTGTTAATGTTGACCTGAATGCTCACGTTTCTTCTCCATCCTCAATAAATATCTCAACACCATCATGCACGTCGCAATCACCAGCTTTTTTTTTTTCTTTTTGCTTCATTGT
>NW_013667643.1:197896-199171 GCF_000517525.1 Limulus polyphemus
ACTATATCATTTTATGCACCTTGGATACTATCTTAATGGTTCCTATTGTTGACCAGGTTGTTTGGGGTTATTCAGTAAAAAGAATACTTAAAAGTCTACTGCATTCAACAAAAACGTTTTACTTTTTCAACTTCCACACGTAGCGCAACAAACGTTCACAGACTGGCTTAAAATCACAAATAAACTATCTTAATAGTTTTGTATCTATTTATTCGTGTAACTATAAGCTCACTATTTTGCAGCACTGAAACTAACGAACTGGTTGACAGTAACAGGTAAACCGACTAAATCACGTGCATTCAATAAATTAAGAAACTCCTTAATTCACTCTAGATTAACTCACTCAAATTGTTTTCTAAGCTTTAGAGAAAGCTCTAAAAAGTAAGGTCACGCCCATCGCGTTGATTTAAAATGCCTTCCGGCAATACAAATTTCGAGAAACGTATAACATAGACAACAACAATATGTTCACCATACACTGTTGAAACAATATTCTCTTCATTCACGTTTATTGTTACAGTAAAACAAACAGTGTATTCATTGTTACACTTAAGATATTAAACCAAATTACCCATTTACTTTCGTGTAATTTTACACATTTTACGTTACTTAAGTAAAAAGCATTTTTTTAATCAAATCTAGTATACGAAATAATATATTTTACGTAATATATTTACATATGTAATTTAGGATCAACAGGACAGTAGTTTAAAGAACTAGCGTAATCGGAACTATGATTAAAATTTAGAGTTTGAGCCAATTTTTACGCCAGTTTTTGTTTTACGATTAAGATATATATATTTATCACCCAATTTTTTATTGAGTGTTTCAGTTTTATTTTCATAAAATACATAGAATAATCAGATGATATTTGATATAGCTTAAGCACCCAGAGATATCGCAAACTCTACTACTCAGTTCATGAAATAATGCATTCTAATTTTTACATAAGTAAAAACATAAAAGTATATTTAATTAGCTATATTTCTTACCTGGTTGATTTTTGATTTCGCTCTTAGTAGACAGCTTGCTCTGATCAGATGTTAATATTGTTACGACAGTGGGGGTGTCGTGATGTTAGTAACACGTCATATTCTCAAAGGTTCGTGAAGTCTCGAGCTTTTACTAGATATGCGGTATTCTTGTGTATATAAGTAAGAAGTGACGGCAACAATGTAATGTAATTGAACTGCAGACAGAGATAGAGATTGACGATTGAGTCGAGCACGTGAGTCGTTCGTGTGAATTATAGCGTTTGTTATAGCGTGACTGTGG
>NW_013667643.1:199813-200617 GCF_000517525.1 Limulus polyphemus
AGTTTTTCCGGAAAATAAACTAACGACCAGAGACGTAACAATATTATTCATAGTAGCCTACAATCAGCTGTCGCTTTTGTTATTTATTTTTGATTGAGTAGGTATAAGAAACCTTTTGCGATAAACAACAAGCTTCATTTAATTTTACGTTAAGGATACCTAATGATTCACGGTTCTTCGTAAAAAAATATATACGTGAATATTTGCTAATACACATTACAAAAATTATGTACGACCTTCATGCTATTTCTTTGGGAACAGAATAAGATAATGTAGACTTGGAAGAAACTGATTTTGTAATATATATATTATAATAATAATAAAGGAACGCAAAGCTACACAGTGACCTCTTTACGCTGAGTAATTAATTAACAATCTTCCTATTGCACGATACAAAAAAGAAGAACAGAGGAAGAAGAGTTTTTAAGCTATCTTTTTCTCTGTTATAAATCGGCCTTTCGCTTTAAACAGTAGTAACAACTTTAACCACAATTCGTTACAAACCCTTCCATATAGCTCGGCCTTTCGCTTTAAACAGTAGTAACAACTTTAACCACAATTCTTTACAAACCCTTCCATATAGCTCGGCCTTTCGCTTTAAACAGTAGTAACAACTTTAACCACAATTCTTTACAAACCCTTCCATATAGCTCGGCCTTTCGCTTTAAACAGTAGTAACAACTTTAACCACAATTCTTTACAAACCCTTCCATATAGCTCGGCCTTTCGCTTTAAACAGTAGTAACAACTTTAACCACAATTCTTTACAAACCCTTCCATATAGCTCGGCCTTTCGCTTTAAAC
>NW_013667643.1:201306-206654 GCF_000517525.1 Limulus polyphemus
TGTTTCCGACTCCAAACGGCACTTCTCCGACGTCTCTGCACTTAAGAAGTTGCTTCGGAAAATTGTTCTGACTCCAGAATACGGAAGATGGCAGTAATCCAGAATCTACAAGACGTTCACTGCACAAACTCCTTGTAAGTACACTTTTTGACCTAGTCTAACAGTATTTCACTTAAAGTTTAATAATGTATAAAGAGAGAGAAAAACACTAACTGTACTAAGAAAATGGTAAATTTGATAATGTTTAAAGTGGAATTACTGAAAGATATCTTGGAAGAACTGTTAATGCAGTTATACTGATTATGACTGAGAGAATTTCTCGTGTTTAACGTAATTAATAACTTATCTAATGTCGTGTCTATGTTATGTGACAGAAAATCTTATAAACGAGCACCTAGACTTTCAAAATGAAGAACTCAATGATTTAAATTATTCTTACTGTAAAACAACCTTGAGTGTTTCAATATAAATGAGCCGTTCAACAGTGTGTAATAAATAAGTTATTTGACTGTATTCAGTTGTCTCTGTGTGAGTTCTTTATTCTCCACGTAAACTTCCTCGCGATGGTGGCTTGTGCGCTTTGCTCGCGACAGTACGATCCAAAAGTCAAATATATTACTTTGCATCTAGTGTTACATTTGCATAAAGCTACTCGAGGGCTATCTGCAGTAGCTGTCCCTAATTCTGAACTGAAAGATAAGAGAGAAAGCAGCTATTCAACATTATCCACTGCCAACTCTTGGGCTACTCTTTACCAATGAATTGTGGGATTTATCATCACATTATAAAAAAAAAACCATGGCTGAATTGGCAAGCATGTTCGGCGATAGCAAGCCACAGCTTTCGAGTTGAGTGTCCTAATCATCAGGCCATGCCAGGTTCTGTTTCCTGGATGATGACGCACTAGTATGCCATACTCTTGCAGTGGTGTGATCCAACATGCTTCATACATTCCCGGTTTTTGAAGTTCATAACAAATTTTATTGATCCATGATTCTTTTAAAGGCTGAACCTTCTGTTGTACAAGTAATGTGGAAATTGCGTCACAAAGACCACAATTGCAAGCAATTATTTCTTCATCATGCAGTATCGGTGTTGAACTGCTGCAATATTCAGAGGGTGTGTGTTGAGATATCATCTCTGCCAATAATATAAATAATCAAATCTACTTCTGTGCAAATGAGTGCACATTTCCAAGATTTCAACTTCAAACCATTGTTTCTATCTGCTACAGTGCTATAGACAGGTTAAGCACAGTAGACTCAAATGTGTGAGCAAACACCAAGACATCATCCACATAGATCAGGTTTCAGTCCCATTACATACTCTCAAGTATAAACTCTCTTAGCTTTTCGAAAGTAGCAGGAACCTTACACAGGCCGAATGGTATGACTTGGAACTCATACAGACCGTTTATAGTTTGGCTCTGCTCTCACTGTACAGCTCAATATAAATTACCCTAGCATTATCACTAGCCTTAGTCACTTTCATTTCACTTCCCATTCCAATTACCACCCTTGTGCCTCCCAGTTCAGAGATTCTCAGCTTTGTCTCGCAAATCACACCTTTACCTCTTTGCTTATGCTATTTGAACCAGCAAAACAGCTGCTGTTGATTCATTAATGGTACTTCTGGTCTCTCCTGTTCACCTGCTGGTATTGATCAGAGACAGGATGTCTGTACTCTGGCCAGAACTTGCTTGGAGATCCTATAGGAACAACCCCATTCAGTTTTGAACTGACCTGGCAACCTACCACCACAACAATCCTCAGTTGACTGCATCTCTCATGCGCAATGTCATACTTAATGGAGGGGAAGACCCATGCACAAAGTCATACTTAATGGAGGGGGAAAGCCCTTTTACTTCCTTGGGGAGAGGTCACAGGGAGGTATCATCTGTCAATGACCTTTGAAGTATGGACAAATGTCCATTGTCCAGAAGACTTGGTGGTTCTCCCTGACAACCATAAGTCCTTCACCCAGAAAATATCATTCCCTTTAGCGAAGTACCAATTCAATGGTAAAAGAGTATGAAGAGCATAGATAATAAGACACTTATCTAGAAAAAATATGCCTCCACTATAAAAGTCTTTCTGGTCACAGCATCAAATGTTTTCTTTCCTATCTACTCTTTGGTATTATCTGATTTCTCTGGAAACAGTCGGCAGGAACTGTAAAAACAGGAGGATACATCAGATACTGTATCACAAATCAGGGCTGTGATGTCTCTGTCTTTGAAAATAATTGCAATGTTTATTAAGACAACCACAACCAATCGTATGCTCACAAATATAAAAATGCTTGTATTTCCACTGAGAGAAAACTTTATTGATGCTATCCCATCAGTGTAACTATTCTAGGTCTATTAAGCTAGAGATAGGTCATGCTACGCTCAACTTTAGTCTAGCAGAAAGTATCTCTTGAACAGAAATATTTACCAGAGCAAACTTCACCAGTCTTGGTAAAACCAAACTCATCTAAAACATGCTCATGCATACAAAATAAGGTTCTCTCTCCATCCACGTGACTGAGGGCCACTTTCATGTCAACAAGGTGTGGAACACACCCCAGTTAATCACATGGTTTGCCTCAAAACCAGATCATTGTTTCTATTTACTGTATAGTTCATACTACCATGATCTCTTTTAAAGGAAAAACTCTCTATCCACGTCACTGAGGGCCACTTTCATGTCAACAACGTGTGGAACACACACCAGTTAATCATATCGTTTGCCTCAAAACCAGATCATTGTTTCTATTTACTGTATAGTTCATACTACCATGATCTCTTTTAAAGGAAAAACTCTCCATCCACGTCACTGAGGGCCACTTTCATGTCAACAAGGTGTGGAACACACCCCAGTTAATCACATGGTTTGCATCAAAACCAGATCATTGTTTCTATTTACTGTATAGTTCATACTACCATGATCTCTTTTAAAGGAAAAACTCTCCATCCACGTGACTGAGGGCCACTTTCATGTCAACAAGGTGTGAAACACACCCCAGTTAATCACATGATCTCTTTTAAAGGAAAAATATATTCAACGACCTAGGTAACTAAAAATAGATCTGTAACACTGAAAATCTGATAAATTGTCTATCAGCTAAGGGGGGTTATAAAATCTGTGATGTTTCCGAATGTTAAACAAGTCACTAGAAAATGAATATGAGAAACTCATTAGGGATCCACATCACGTGCATTACAAGACCTTTTTTATATATACTTAAAACACTTTTAATATTCTCGTTATCAGATGGCTTTTTAATAGTAAAATAAAACAGTCTAGCAAAGAGCATTCATTTTACTCTCAAGTTGTTTAGTTGAAGTAGGTTAATTGGATATTAGACCTTGAATTGGCTTACATTTTTCTTATAAAAAACTTTTAATAGTAACTAACGTCTTCTGTAAAAACAACTACAACAACAATAAAAAAACACGTAAAGTTAATACATGTTCCAAGTATTTGGTGAATATAGTTTCCCTCAATACAGCTAAGGTTTAATAATCATTCACGTTCCAAGAACATATATCACACCAATATAATACCTAACGCGTGTATTCACTCAATACAACACGCACCAAAAACACATTTCACACCAATATAACACATAATGTGTATATTCTCTCAATACAGCTAAGGTTTAATAATCATTCATGCACCAAGAACATATTTCACACCAATATATCACATAATGTGTATATTCTCTCAATACAGCTAAGGTTTAATAATCATTCATGTACCGAGAGCATATTTCATACCAATATAACACATAATGTGTATATTCTCTCAATACACCTAAGGTTTAATAATCATTCATGCACCAAGAACATATTTCACACCAATATATCACATAATGTGTATATTATCTCAATACAGCTAAGGTTTAATAATCATTCATGTACCGAGAATATATTTCATACCACTATTAACACATAATGTGTATATTATCTCAATACAGCTAAGGTTTAATAGTCATTCATGTACCGAGAACATATTTCACACCAATATAACACATAATGAGTATATTCTCTCAATACAGCCAAGGTTTAATAATCATTCATGTACCGAGAACATATTTCACACCAATAGAACACATAATGAGTATATTCTCTCAATACAGCCAAGGTTTAATACTCATTCCCGAATCAATAACATATGTGCTCCTTTATAAAACACAGAACATGAGCATGATTCAGAAGTCACCTTAAGTTCGTAAGATCAAGTAAAAAGAATTTGTTACTTAGAAGTCACCCTTTCCCCCTCCCTATACACTGTAATGTTCAGCTAATTTTAAGGGGGGGGGGAATACATACTCCCGCAGCTACATCTTCAGCTGATAGTTCTACCACAAAATGCAGACAGGACCTTCATTTTTACATCTCTGACTTCCTGGTTATTGTTTATACGAAATACCATACGAACGTTATTTTGCTAGAGCACTGATGAAAAATGTTTTGGAAGAACTTGCAAGGTTCTAGAGGTAGAACTTAAAAATAAACTATTTTTCTCTTAAACATTTTTACTGCAATGTAGCAATATTTTGCTTGTTTTAGCACAAAGCTTCACAATGGGCTATCTACCTGGATCCACCACGAGGACAAATACTACGTTCCTTTGAATATTTAGATCCTAACCATTAAACTCCCGAAGCATGTGACAAAAATGTAGGATGTTAAGCTTCATTTCTAAAGCTGTTTCCATACAAAAGTCAGTTGTTCCTTTGTTTTAGAATTTTCGCGCAAAGTTATACAAGGACTATCTGCGTGCATAGCTGAGCTGATAGACTGAATGGTTTGAAGTTCGCGCAAAGCACCTCGAGAGCTGTTTGAGCTATACGTCCCTAATTTAGCAGAGAGGAAAGACAGCTGGCCAACACCACCCCACTCTCAACTCCTAATTTAGCAGAGAGGAAAGGCAGCTGGTCAACACCACCCACTCTCAACTCCTAATTTAGCAGAGAGGAAAGGCAGCTGGTCAACACCACCCGCTCTCAACTCATCGGCTACTCTTTGAGTAAAAAACAGTAGGATATACTAGAAACCTTTGCCTCACGTCCTTAGAATTTCCTAAGTGTTTTAGTCATACTTTATTAAACCTTTTGATTTTAACGTTAAATTAAGACCCGCAGCACCTTCTAGCTAACTTTTAAATTACAACATTAATATATGTGTGTGTGTGTATATATATATATATATATAGCTGATAACAACATATAAAGACTTCCTGAATTATAAATTAGACCCTCAGAGAATCTAACATAGCCCATAATAGAGGCAGAGCCAGTACTAAACCTGTCAGATTAACAGGTTTTGTGATATCCTACCAAGAAACATAGTCTATTAT
>NW_013667643.1:207444-208182 GCF_000517525.1 Limulus polyphemus
CACAGTGGTTATGCTTTTTTAAAATATATATATAAATTGTATACACTGCCTGACGTCATCTACTGTCCCTTCTCTCTACGAGAGTCTCAGCCGTTAATCAATACTTTCTTCACTTTCTGTGGACTCAAATTAGAACGAACTTGAGCGAATATCGAAACATCCAGTTATAAACTACAGACCAATTACAAATTTCTTGTTTAGATTAATTATGCGTTATCTATTACTATTATTATATATATTACCGTTTGTTTGTATTTCGTATGATGTAATAAATGTAAACCTATATTATGTATTTATCAGGAGCAAAATCCCAAATGGAGGTCGAAAAGGAAAAAAACAAAACAACTTCAGTGCGCAAAACCTTAGACAAAATAACTAAGCCTGAAATTAATCAAATATGTCGAGTTTGATCCTTCAAGGAGGTCGGTTTAAACAAGCAAGTGTTTCTAGCGTGCTTTAAAGAAATGAAACGAGAGGGGGGGGGGAGAACTCTATTAAAGGCAACAAAAAATGGGAAAGAAAACTGTTTCGCTGTAACAAGTCTTTAGCTATGTGAATACAACACATTTAAAAAATAGTATTCTTCCAAGTGTGTATGATGGGTCTTTTACCATTTCAACATGATTACCTGTTATGACTGTATCCTTCAATCTATTCATTAAAATCAAAATAAGGGAAAAAAAAAACTTGGGCTAAAAAAAGCCCCCCCCCCCCAGTGGCACAGCGGTATTTCTGCGG
>NW_013667643.1:208974-219969 GCF_000517525.1 Limulus polyphemus
CAAACAAACAAATATAAAATGTCACATATGAAATTTATGTTTCTTCGTTGTGTGTTTGTTTCAAAAATTCACGTAAAGCTAAACAAGGACTATCTGCGCTAACCATCCCTAGTTTTGAACAGACAGGCTACAGGAAATACAGCTACACAACAGCACCCACCGCTAACACTTGGACTATTCTGATCAAATAGTGGGATTTGACAGCTACTCTTATTACAATCCCATTGCCGCAAAGTGGGGAGCAAATGTTTGCAGAACGGGGCGTGGAAAATTGACCATTGGATCTTCCTTTAGAAAAAAATTGTTGTTTTTTTTTTGGGGGGGGGCATTCATGAAGGGCGGCAGCACTCTTTCCATTTTGGTTATATAATTATCACGTGCGTGATCCTAACACTTATCAGGCAAGTGGCGGCACGCTCTATATAGGGATGGCCCGGATTGTTTATCGAAATGGTATTTTAAATATCTCCTCAATAGGTCATCAGAACTTTACAATGCTATACAGTGTTTCCTCTTACAACAATATATATGTAATGACTGAGTCACAAGTTCTGGAAATGTCTGTAAATATCGTAGCAAAGAGTTTGAATTTTTGTTCTTCTTTCTTCTGCTTTTTTTTTTATTACATGATAATTCAAAAACCAAAACTATGGTGTCAACCAATTTCACCGAGGTGACATAGTTTCAAACGGTATCCGCTTTTATAAATATTATTAAGTAGTAGTAATTAAAAAACGCACATAATTCTAGTGTTATCGACGTTATCATTACCCCTCAAAGTTAGCTTTCTTACAGCAATTCAATGTTCCTTCAAAAAGCTAATGTACAGGGTGAAACAGGAATTACCATAGATAAACAGTATATGTTACAGTTGGAACCTCATTGTATTCAGAACTTGGTTATAAATACAACCTTCCTATGTCTATTGAAACACTGCATTAAAAAACAAGTAAAGAAAAACTTTTCTAAAAAGGAAGTAAATGTAGAGATGGCTAATATCCATCCTTCAAAAACATGGTAAACATGATATTAGGGATGGCAGTTGCATCATCCCTACATAATAGCACAGGGACACAGTGTAGTAAAAGGTTAACACACATAAATGGGATAAATTACACTCATATATATATATATATGTTAATTCTTGCCTGTACTATTATGTAGGGATGATGCAAATGCCATCCCTAATATCTTGTTTACCATGTTTTTGAAGGACTGATATTAGCCATCCCTACATTTACTTCCTTCTTTGAAAAGTCGTTTCTTTACTTGAAAACTATGAACGTTCAGAGAACACCTATAGGACCTTGTCGAAGTTAGATCAAGGTTATTTTCATTATTCCTTTGTTTTTATATCATAGGAATAACGCTTTGATTGGCTAAATGGTCCATTCAACCGAGTGTGTAGAATAAATAAATAAAAAAACATGCTTATGATTGAATTTGGGGGCTTGATTTTTATTCTATCAGATCCTAAGCTAACTTAAGTCCTTTTATGAAGGTCACAGTTTATGTGAAAAAATCTAAGTATCTTCGTGATGAAATTCTAGTGAAAAAACAAGTTAAACGTTTTAATTACAGAAAACAAAATGTGTGTGAGAAGCTGATGAATTAAGGTAGTAATTGTAAGCCTATTTTGAGTATTTTTCAGGAACAAAATCGTAAAAGACGTCGAAAGGAAAAAAAAAAACAAACGAAATGCAATCTAGATAATGCAAAACGTTTGTTTGTTTGTTGTTAAGAGTAAAGCTACATAATGGACTATATGTGCTGTGCCCACCACGGATATCGAAACCCAACTTTTAGCGACGCGAGTTCTCATACAGCTGAGCCACTGGGGGTAGTGCAAAACGACTGAATCTGAAATTAATTAATTAATATGTTGGGTTTTAATTCTTCAAAAACGTCACGATGCTATTTGTTAAGAACTAAACTTGAAAATATAAGTGAGAATAAACATATTATAAATTGTAGGGAATCTCTACTAGAGATGATTTAACAACTATTGTCATTTTTAAAAACATTACTGCAGATCATACATGGATGACATTTCTAAATATCTTAAGAACAAATTCTGAAAACTGCCAGTGAACAAATTAAACAACCACATTGACAAACAAAAAAAAGAGACCAAAACATAAACAACAAATTAACAACATCACACTTGTATGGGGTTATGTTCTTATTTTCATGGCAGTTATTTATTATAAGAAAGTGTTGAAATCATTTTGTCTGTGCGTTCTACTACTCGCTTTGTTGCCTTGTTTGTATAAGATGCAGTCAGATAGATTGCATTAGGAGTTCATTTTGGACTGTGTGCTTCAGGTAAAATTATTTCATTATATTTGTTTAACCCAGCCCACTCAGTATGATGAATTCAATATAATAATTCTAAAGATTTCAGAGATTGGTTTGTGTTAATATCAGAGCCGGATTAACCCAGAGAGAGTGGGCATCTGTCTAGGAGCCCATGGTGTCAAGTGCCTAGTGGTTAATGTGCCGGACGGTGAATCCGAAGGTCCATGGTTCACGTTCCGTTACTACAAAACTGCCTATGGGTTCTCTATAAGCATAAGAGTCCAATCATTCTGTTCAATTAGAATAGCCCAACAGTTGGTGGTGGGTACTGTTAACTAGCTGCGTTCTCCCTTGTCTTTAGGTTCAGAATTAAGGATCCACAGTGGTTATGCTTTTTTAAAATATATATAAATTGTATACACTGCCTGACGTCATCTACTGTCCCTTCTCTCTCCGAGAGTGTTAGCCGTTAATCAATACTTTCTTCACTTTCTGTGGACTCAAATTAGAACGAACTTGAGCGAATATCGAACATCCAGTTATAAACTACAGACCAATTACAAATTTCTTGTTTAGATTAATTATGCGTTATCTATTACTATTATTATATATTACCGTTTGTTTGTATTTCGTATGATGTAATAAATGCAAACCTATATTATGTCGAAAAGGAAAAAAAAACAACTTCAGTGCGCAAAACCTTAGACAAAATAACTAAGCCTGAAATTAATCAAATATGTCGAGTTTGATCCTTCAAGGAGGGGGGGGGGGGAGGAACTCTATTAAAGGCAACAAAAAATGGGAAAAAAACTGTTTCGCTGTAACAAGTCTTTAGCTATGTGAATACAACACATTTAAAAAATAGTATTCTTCCAAGTGTGTATGATGGGGCTTTTACCATTTCAACATGATTACCTGTTATGACTGTATCCTTCAATCTATTCATTAAGATCAATATGAGGGAGAAGAATAACTTGGACTAAATAAAGCCCCCCCCCAGTGGCACAGCGGTATGTCTGCGGACTTACAACGCTAAAAACCGGATTTCGATACCCGTGGTGGGCGGAGCACAGATAGCCCATTGTGTAGCTTCGTGCATAATCACAAACAAACAAAACTAAATAAAAGGGTATTATAATACAATTTCCTACTTGAAATAACAATAGATCCTACGTGTTTACAAAAGAAATTTTAAAGACTTCCACCAAACATTTCTAATGGCAAAACAACAAAGAAAAACTTAATTATTAGCAAAGTAATTATGTTGAATTCATGCATTTGGAGTTTCATGTAATAAAGCTAACAAACAACTGACGTTGATGGATCGTTAGTTTTTATTGTTATTATCTAAACACTCCACCAAAGGTAGATAGATATACGACGCATACTGTAATTACAAAAGCTTCAAGCTGTATTACACGAGTCTCCAGATGGCTCAGCGGTAAACTCGAGGGCTTGTATCGCTAAACATTCGGGGTCTCATACTTGCGATAGACACAGCGCAGATAGCCCATTATGTAGCTTTGCTCTTAAGTATCACAGAGGGCGCACTAATAATTTACTTACGTGGTTGTGCCAAACTAAACAAAATCTAAGCCGATCTCTTGAAGTCTTTTTAGGTAGAAATTTCTTGCCGAACTGGTGGGATTGTGGTACTTCTGCTTGAAGTGACTCTTGAACTGAAGAGTTATCCGAGTTACAAACTATTCATATAATGTATACTCGGAATGTGATAATTATAATAAAAGAATACAATATTGTGCATAACAGGTTATATATATGTATACATATATATATAGTAAAAAACAAAACTAAATTGGGGAAAAACTAAAAAACAGCTTGAAACTAGAGAAACTAGTTTTGAAACATTCGCGCTTCCTCTTCAGTCTCACGTTGTCTTCTGAAAAGAAACCGGATTAGCACATTGATGTACATATGTCTAGATTCTAGACAATTTTCACGTCAAACCGGTTTTAAAGAAACGTCACAGAAAGCGATAAACATTCCAGACACTAGATATAATCAAACGTACTGGAATATTTTCTAAATGAAGTCAGACAGAATTATAGAATTCAAATGTTAAGAAGAAATTAATTTTGAGTCGCTTCTTGTTGTTTTTTTTTACGTTTTAGCAATCGTTTTGTGATCCAATGCTCTATCTTATTTCAAAATGACTCAGATGTAATATTCT
This sequence comes from Limulus polyphemus, assembly GCF_000517525.1. Taxonomy (NCBI): domain Eukaryota; kingdom Metazoa; phylum Arthropoda; class Merostomata; order Xiphosura; family Limulidae; genus Limulus; species Limulus polyphemus. Next base: position 213,464 of record NW_013667643.1, read on the forward strand.
ATATAATTAGGGCGTGGCCAACGGGGCCGCCGTCCCAGGCGCAAGCAGTGAAAGACAGCAAAATCACTAAAACAGCTCAGCACAGTTAGCTGTAGAAATAGATAAGTATGTCTGTACTTCAAATAACGTTTGTTTTGTTTTTAAAAGAACTTAAATTTAGTGTGCTTTTAATATTTAACATTTTGTTTAACCTTTATTTATTTTTCTTTCATTTACACTTTTTGCTGCGAACCTGATCTGTTGGGAGAGACTTAATAGAGGGTCTCTCTTCCCCTTTCTCTCTCTCTCTTTAGTTTTTCAAAGCACACTAAAAATATTTACCTGTGTTTAATTGTTTAACTTGTCTGTGAGTTGTGTTTGTTTGATTAAAGATTGTAACTTGTATATTTTTTGAGCACCATCTACTTTTTTCATCAACGAACTCAGTTACAGTTAAGAAGAAACAAACCTGTCCCACGTTGGGAGATCGATAAGTTTATGAACTCAAATCGCTAAAATCCAGGGTTTGATTCCTCGCGGTAGGCACAACAGATAGCCAAATGTGGCTTTCCTCTAAAACAAACAAACAAAAGAAACCATACTTCATAGTAAAGTATTCGTTGGATGTCCACTTTTTGCGGCTCTTGTCCATTGACTCCGAAGAAACCACTGTATCTGAGAGTACAACAGTAATATACTAAAGACTCATAGGCTAGAGCCGTAACTGGACAATTCAGCACCCAGGGCAGGCCATCATATTTGGGTCTCCTGTGCGAGTGTCGTGTAACGCAAAGGAGCCAAGCGATTTAAAACTGTGGTATTCTCAAGTGAACCGAAAATATATTTGAGCAATAAGTCCGCTAAACAAGAGATTAGATCAAGATATGGAATTGGGACAGAGAGATGAATTTGTATTGGTTGAGTGAAAACAATTATAATTATACACTTAAACAAAACCACACTTGCTTTACTAAACCACCGATTGTCCCTTCTTTACTTGTATTTCTCTTTATGGACAGGAATCTGAACTGAATGAAATCTAACTAAATGAAAGTTTTCTTACTTTCAAAGAAACTTCGCATTTACCTAGCGCGAATGGAGTTCCACGTGACTGGTCATTCTCGTTCACGTAAGAGTGACGATAATCTCTAGATTTTATCTGTAAAACCACTATAGAATGCTGTTATCGACTTTCTAAAGCAAGGTCAATTTAATGTTCTCCACGAGCAGTAACATATATTATTAACTTTGAAAATGGCAAAGGACCAGAGATAACTTGAAATAAGATCAATTTAACGGCCATGCTTTATATGAAAATCTGTAAATATACAGAACTAAGAGTAAATTCGGAATAATTCAGAAACCTATATATATATCTCTATACCACAAAATAAATCACTTGTCTATAACAAAACAAATAACTGTTCTAATACTCTTTAAAACAAAGCACTCTTAATAATTAAGCTTTGCAGTTAAGCTTTGAACTGAAAAGTGAATATATGCGAAAATAAAATCAAACTAATTAATTTTTCAACACTAAAAGTCTACATTCCAGAAAGAAAAATTGAACTACTGTAAATCTGTATCAAAACTAACTATGAGATTTAAACCTCAGTGGAAAACTTATCTACGTCTCAGTAAATCTTAGTCTCGAAACAAAAACTACCAAAAACATAATGATAATTAAAAATAATCTCTCTTTAGGTGCACATGCTATTCACGTGACTGGGGTCGAGTCTCAAGTCAGCAAGGGGGTGTAAGCCTCCAAGGCATCACCTTCTTTACCATGAGATATTAGCACTGTCACTATCTATAATGTATCTTATACTACAGTAATCCTATCTGATGGAGATCTCCATAACGTCTTTCAACAGTTAAAAACGTCAGGTAGGGCTGAGATATATTCTTCTAGCCTTAAGTGTCTCCCTAACGTTATTGCTTTAGGAAGTAAAAATCGTCTCTATAAAGTGCAATTAAGCCTATGTAAATATTTCATGACAAAATGAGTATTATTGAATTTTTTTGTAAACTGGTTCAACATCCTCTGTTGTTTTATTATAGGAGAAAATAACAATAATTAAAATAATTACAAACTGTATGTAAATGTGTTGCATTCTATTCATATAAACCAAAACCTCTTGTAGCAGTTTAACTGGTATCATCCTAGTGTTAATGGCCAGAGCTGCGTTACTGAAGGTCTGAGGTTCGAGCTGCGATATGATGCTAAACATATTATGGGAGGTGCTATATTCAACTTGGTTAAGTGGTTAAGAGTAGCTGCATAGGTGGTGGGTGTTGCTGACTGGTTGTACCATCCTCTGGTCAACATTTCTAAGTTAGGGATAGCTATGCCTGAGCGTAAGGCGTCTCTTACTTGAGCATTTAGTTTATTTGTTTAATAAAGCTACTGTTCAGGTTGAAAATACTAATACAATTTCAGTTACGTATATGCACAATTTTAGTATACTTCTTGTTTGTTATTATCTTATAGTCCCCCAGTGGCACAGCGGTATGTCTGTGGACGTACAATTCTAGAAATCGGGTTTCGATACCCGTGGTGGGCAGAGCATAGATAGTGTAGGTTTGTGCTTAAACTACAAACAAATACTTACTTTAGAAGAGCTACAAAGTTTCTCTAAAGATATATCTGGACGTTTGTGAACATCAAATTCTTGTTCATTATTGTATCGATTGTACCAGGAGATACGCCCGTCTAATTACAATGCCGTTTGGGTCAGAGGGTTCTCTTTCATAACTTTATCTTTCACTTTACAGAGTTTCGAGGTGGGATAGCAGAAAATGTACAGACTTACAATGTTAAAATCTAGGGTTCGATTACCCGCAGCATAGAGAGTGCAAATAGTCCATTATGTAACTTTGCACAAAGAATCCAACAATAATAATAACAACACTTTGCATATAAGGGTGTTGTTCCGTAATGGGTTGAAGTTGCTTTCTGAAACATCTTTCTAAGCGAGTTTTCTCACCTCGATGGAGAGCATTGAGAGCTACCACTTTTTTTTTATAAAGTTCCTTCTTTCGGCTCTATATCATTTAACAGTCTTGTAGTATGATCATCCTTTCAAAATGAAAGGTAAGTATTTCTAGTGTCTTTAATGAAGAAGAGATGGGTGAAGAGAGGGAGACCTCTGTTAAGAGTCTCTCAACAGATCAGGTTTGCAGTCCAAGTCCTTAACTAAAACATACTAGGATGATACCTGTAAAACTTTTACAGGAGATTTTGGTTTATTTGAATGACATGGAGCCGAAAGACAAAAAATTAAAAAAAGGAACTTTCAGTGCTCTCCATGGAAGTGGGAAAAATCACTCTCGAGTCAACAAGATGGTTTAAGATGCATGTTTTGTGCTTTTGTTCTGCTTAAACGTGGTCTTGGAAGCGAACGTCCAAATACAATGCCAGGTCTAAAGCAAGTTTGTCAAGATAAGTGGCATTAATTGATCTCACTGTTCTTCGCAGAAATTTGCTGCAGAAGGAACTGTATTGTCAAACAATAGTGCATATTCATGGTAGATTAACTAGCGCAATCGATGACGAAGGAAGTAATTCAGAAGACAAGACTTAACGTGGAACGTCATTCTCATAAAGTTGTTGACAAAATGTGTAAACTGTATAAGTTCAGTACGCAATGGAAACCAAAAAGAAAGTAAACGAAAAACTACACATACTGTTGTAAGCTATATGTTCTCAACATTGTAATTTATTTGTTAAATAATGTTAAAATAGAACATCTAGAACGCTCTAACTTGACGTCACGTTTTTATAATACATTAAAAGCTATATTCGAAAGACCTTTATAATGTAGGCCTACAACAATTTACGGCAGTGTGCAAATGTTCAATCTTGTAGAAACTTTAAAAGAGAAAATAAACTAATTTGTGAATGGTACGTAGACGGGATGTTGAAATGTTGTCTTTATATAATTTACAAGAACCCATCAACGGAAGAACAACTTTACAACAATAAAATTCTTTGTATTTTTTGAAACGCTCCAACTTGAGTATAAACAGGAAGAAGCTGGAAGGCAGTCCAACACAACTAAGAAAAAAAAATGCAGTAGTTCTTACGAAACCATCGTTTTAAATTAAAAATCATCATTGCTGTGCTATAAATTTATCTTACTCTAATTAACAAATTTTAGTGCTGAGGATATATCCTAAAAACTTCTATTATCATTCAACCATCACAAAATGTGAAGTTTAATGCTTTTTTCGATTGTTAAAAAAAACGTTTTCATATTTTTAAATTATGCAATAACCTTAAAGCTTGCTGACTTTACTTACATTAATATTTTTTAAAATGATGGCTGATCATTAATTCGATTAAATTAATATATCTGTTGATAATTCTAATGATAAAAAGGGTGTAAGGGAGATATTATGTTAAGTATGCATATTTTTTTTCTTTCGGATATTCGTACAAACTTACTCAAGAGCTATCTATGCTGATTGTCTCTGTTTTTGGAAAAATATATTAGAAGGAAGGCAAACAGTCAACAAACCTTCAGCCTACTCTTGGATTACGCTTTTGTGACCGAATAGTAGAATTTGGCTGTCAGTCACGCTTATAACTCACCCACGACCCCAAAGTTGACGCAGTTGTAACACAAAAAGCGTAATAGCTGGAGTATTGAAATTTTATATTACAACAATAAAACACGTGCGAAATTTAATACACACGTTAGGTCCAAGCGTGGCCCAACAGTTAGCGTGCTGGACCATGGATCTGTGGGCCCAACTTTCGTGTCCTGTAGTCTCCAGATGGAACAGCGGTAATTCTACAGAATTACAAAGCTAAAATCAGGAATTCGATTCCTCGCGGTGGACATAGCACATAGCCCAATGTGGCTTTGCTCTAAATCAAACAAACAAAACGTTACTGTAAAAGAAAAAGAAAAAAATGCGTAATTAGCGGATAGTGTTCTCTCAAAAGAATTTGAACAGCAGAATGTTATTTTAAATTTATTTTAACGGATAAAGACTTTACTTTAAGACCCGCGACCGCGAAAAAGTAGGATATTTTACAAAAAATTTGGGCGAAACAAAATTATGAAACATATAATCGAAAAAGCGCAATAGTAATTATTAGTAAACAGTTTAGCTACATTAGTTGATTTGATTTCAACCCAACTTTTAGATTTTCAATCGGATACCAGGAAGCATGGAAACAGTAGTAACTGGCAGAGTATGTGATGAGATAGAACAGTATGGCTTTGCGTTAGAAAACAAACACAAACCTAACAATATAGAAACAAACAAACATCTGTTTACATTGTTTGCCACGAGGAACAGTTACTTTGAAAAGCTTTGAGGAGGAAGTAAGATGTCAGTTGCTGTATATAAGTAATAAGTTGTAGACATTTCTTATTTGTGTATGACATATGTAGATGATGAGACAATATATTCTGGTAAAACAGTGAAGCATCGTTCACACACCCAATAAGACACTTCTGTTTAAAACAATGCCCTTTCCGTTAAAACAATTTCAAATAACAATTTACCCTTTGAAACAAATGTTTAAAATCGTATTTGTATCTGTTTTGTTATTAAGTAGTTCAGTATCACTTCCAATCAAAGCTTGTCAATCGGAAGTAAAATTAGTAGATGTTAGGTGTTTAATCAGCCATGATAGCACGTTAAAATGGTCTGCCTTTATATGCTGGAAATATTAGATTTTCCCACTAAAAATTTAATTTTGGAATATTCACTCTCGTAATATCTTTTTATATTCCAGCTTCACACAAAATTCGAGTTATTTTTACGACCAGTGCTTGAAGAGGGGCGGAATGCCATGGCTCTTCTTTTCAGGAGAGCTCGAAACCATCCCGCTACCTTTAATAATAATAGATAAAGAATACACGGATAAAATAAAAAGTATAGTACTTAGCTACAAAACTTTCACAAACCATTCCGCTTCCTCTTGTCCCCCACTTCAAGCACTGATTATGAATCCTTGAAAAGTAAAAAGATCCTAAATTCTGCTGTCGCTTTAACTTCTCAATAGTTGTTCTTTTTCCAAGTAAGTGTTGCAGTATTCTTCAACTGTAGGTTTAGAAGAGAGTACTGTAGTGCCATGTAGTAGTCGTTTCTGATATTTTTCTATATAAAATATTTGTATTTATACAACAATCTGTTCTATAAGTTTACATCCAAGTAAATTTTTAGTTGTATAATTTCTTTTCAGACACACTGTGCTACTATATTAAGAGCAAAAAACACAAAACCAGAAACTAGTCGGATGTAACTATAAACAAAGATTTTACCTTTCATTGTGCTAGAAAATGTCGAATTTTGTGTTTTTACTTTTAATATAGATTTTTACTTTTTTACCTAATATATTCATGTTACACATTTTAAAATCAACCTGTAATTCATGTCCCAAAGCTGTTATTTTGTTATTGTTTTCAACATATTATAAAATATGACATTAAACATTTCCCGTACATATCATCAACATTAGTTGCAATAAGTTGTACCCCAATCGTGGTAAGCAATGCGTAGCATCTTGT
>NW_013667643.1:220593-227627 GCF_000517525.1 Limulus polyphemus
TATATATAAATACGAGTATTTAAGACGGTTGTGATACTCGCACTAATGGCTATAACGTATAATTACAGAGTCACATATATCGTCCTTCTCGGTATTATATCAAAAATAAATATAACATCCAAGTAAATTTTTAGTTGTATAATTTTTTTCAGGCACACTGTGCTACTATATTAAGAGCAAAAAACACAAAAACAGAAACTAGTCGGCTGTAACTATAAACAAAAAATTTACCTTTCATTGTGCTAGAAAACGTCGGATTTTGTGTTTTTACTTTTATTATAGATCTTTACTTCTTTACCTAATATTTTCATGTTACACATTTTAAAATCAACGAGTCTTAAAACTCGTATATTATTCATTTACTATGTTTTAACTGCACTACATTATAGTAAAAGTAAAGTAAAAAGTAGGAATTTTTAGGGTTACAGATTTCCCCAAGGATGTTCATGTACCAAGAAAAGGTTTGATTACTAGGATTTTGGAGTTTTATTTACAGGAAGTGGGAGGGGTGGTGGAAACTATGGTGAGGTGGTAATTGAGAGGGGTAAGAAATACAGAAAGTAAAATCAGAGGAGAAAGAGTAATTCTTGTAATACGATGAAAATCAATCAGTCCTGACATGGGTCCTTTTTCAAAGCTCGGGAAGAGTCTTTGACACTTCTAGTGTTTTTTAAGTAGTATATGTTAAAACACTGTATTCACTCATATTTAACGTTTCGGTTCAAAGATAGCTTTAAAACTCTCGTCAAAACACAAAAGCTGTCCACTAATGAAATGCACTACTTTATGAGTAACCAAGGAAAGTCATGCTTGAGAGACAACTAAAAACACAAAAATAAAGTTCAACTTAATTCTGCCAGGTGATGATGATGTAATTTCAGTTTGGTCTTCGTGTGGGTGTGGTTGATTATTCATGTAATGTGATACTTGATGGTACCTAACTTTAGCAATATCCCTGTCTGCAACAATCGTTTAGGGATCCCTAAGGGATACCGTTTCAGGATAAGTATTTTCCCGTTTCTGCAATAATCACACTGTCTAGAATTGCGTTCGTCACTTTTCTTGGCAAAACACAACGATTTATGTTCATACTATTATAATTATAAATGAAAATAGCGACCTTTCCTGTATATTATATAAGTAAATTGCTGTTTGAAAATGTGTTCATAATAAAACACACAGTATAACTGTAAGTGCATTTTATTAAGTGTTTAAATACCATATTCGCGTGTCTTAATAACCAAGTAACGTATAACGTTTTCTGAAATGTTTTAATCCTGTACTAGTGTATCTTAATAATTACGCAATTTATGACAAACATATTTTACTATCTTATTACTCTAACACCCGCTCTTGAGCCGAAGCAGTCGCAAGGTGTCTCAAGCCATTTTCTGAGGGAGAGCGACAGCGTATGTACTGGGTGGTCTCAGAGATTTCTACCTGTAGACAAAGGAAATAATAAATAGCCAGAATGTTTCCTGAAACTCTGAGAATTTGTTTAGGAAAGACATTTAATTTTGGATTAACAGAATAATATATTTGTTATGTTACATATTAGAATTTCAAATAGCCTGAAATTCAGTTAAATGATACTTTAAATTTAGTAGTTAAATTGTACTTTGGACTTAGCTGTTAAGTAAAAGCCAATATATAGTCAGTTTATGGTATTTGCCAACAAGACTGATACAAACAGTTTTCTTTTTTTTTTATTATAAATATATTTTAATACATAAAAACAATAATACAATTTACAATAACAGTTATTACAAATAGTTATTACAAACAATGATTTATATATAAAAGTTTTACAAACTTACAAGCAATATAAAGTATTATTTCTAGTCTGGAGCGTCCTTGATATCTTATCGAGGGTTCACGATGAGCGAGTTAATGTAAGTACGATTCGCCGGAAAGCTAGCTAGCGAGTTAATTTCGAGTTGATGTAGGTATAATTCACTTCACAGGTAACTAGCTAGCCCTGTAGTTCTCACTGATCACACGCCGATTACAGGTCGATGACGTTAGGTAATGTTTTCGTAAAAGTACTAATGTCCGATGTGAATTCATTGAAGTTAAATGATTTGTAATGTTCGAACTTTGTAAATGCTCCTGGTCAAGTATCTGAAGTTTTCCGATTGATAAGCGTTATAACAATCACATGTTATAGCTTCCGAAGTTTATAGCACACCAACTATAGCAACCCACTAATAGATACTCTCTTTTGGCGCGGCGCGTTGGTTATATTTATAGGCGCGTGGAGAGTCTCTAAAAAATTCAGATTACGTAACAATACAAAGCTACATTAAGCGTTTACGTACGTATATATATGGTTCATTCTTACACTCGAGAATATTCTACAACTTTAGAGAAAAGGCGGGAGTTTCGCAATATATATTTAACTGTATATGTATACTTGTAAATATAAATCTAATTCAAGCAAACATCGATATTAAAATAAATATATAATAATAAATCCATAACAAATCTCTTCTTAGAGAATTAAAATAGGTGTTAGACAATTTTTAACTAAGATATTATATATATACATATACATTGGGAACAATACATTAAATATAATGTATTATTCAAAGGATTACAAAACTTCAATAACCATGACAGTATACAACACAATCAATACCAATAACCTTATGGTCATAAAATTACATAGCACGTGAAAGTCCATCCGCACAAATGTTATCGATCTCTTTGACATGGATTATCTTCAGATCATACTCTTGTAATGATAAACTCCAAGTTAACAGTCTTCTGTTTTTGCTCTTCATTTGGTTTAAAAACGTCAACGGGTTATGATCAGTGTAAATGACAATAGGTTGTTGTAATGTAGATACATACACATTGAAATGTTCTAAAGCTAACACTAGAGCCAATATTTCTTTTTCTACAGTAGAATAATTCTTTTGGGGACAATTAAACTTTTTAGAAAAAATAACAAACAGGGTGTTCAGTACCTTTGTCGTCTGATTGTAATAGAATAACACCAGCACCACAATCGCTGGTATCAATAACTAATGCGACAAGCTTACCAAAGTCATATGTCATCAGTACAGGGTAAGTGCGCAACAAAGATTTGACCTTTTCAAAAGCAGATTGAGATGTTTCAGACAATTTGATCTTTTGGTTTTTCTTCAAAAGGTTTGTTAATGGTACAGTGATGTCAACAAAATGTTTACAAAATTTCCTGTAATAACCAGCCATACCCAAAAAATCTCATCAAACTTTTATTGTTGATAGGAGTTGGATAATTCACAATACAATCACCTTTGGCTTGAGTTGTAGAGATTTGACCACGGCCTACTACAAGACCTAAGTAAACAACTCTGGCTATACAAAAGTCACTTTTTGCCAAATTTACAGTGATATTGGCTTTCTTAAGCCTCATTAAAACATCACGTAATACACATAAATGTTCTTCCCATGTGTCACTGGAAATCACAATATCATCAATATAAATTCCAACATCTGAGAGATTGTTGAGGCATTGATTCATCATTCGCTGAAAAGTTGCTTGAGAATTTTTCATCCCAAAAGGCATTACATTGTACTGGTATAACCCATCAAGAGTAACAAAAGCAGAGATTTCCTTTGCCCTGTCAGTTAGAGTTACAGCCCTGCATCCCTTTAGTAGGTCACACTTTGTTATATATCTGGCTTTCCCAATTTTATCAATACAATCTTCCATTATTGGAATGGGATGGGAATCTGACTCTGTCAAAGCATTTACTTTGCGAAAGTATGTACAGAATCTAGCCGAACCATCAGATTTAGGGGCAAATCACAAGGTGAAGACCAATCACTTTTACTAAACTCTATAATGCCGTTTTGTAGCATGTAAAATATTTCTTTACACATTTTCTCGGCCTTGATTGGATTCACACGATAGATATGTTGTTTCAAAGGAGAAGATTCACCTATATCTACATCATGAACAGCAATGATTAGGAACAGCAAAACCGCAAGTCATGTGACAATCACAACCGATATAAAGTTGTGGTGGAACGGCATGCATCAGAGCTAATTTTTGACATTGTTTGGCATTTCATACATAGTGACACCACCAAATATTTATCACTTTTGTGAAGAATATTTTGCAGCCTTTTCCTACGCAAAATATTCACACTGAGATCATAAAGATGTGTTCAAATAGGGAAGTTAGAATTTAAAAGACATTATTTAGCATTTGTTGATATAATGATGTCACCGAAAATTTATCACTTTTTGGAAGGGTATGTGACAACCCATTCCAACAGAAAATATTCATACACTTATATCTTAAAGATGTGTTTATATTGGGATTTAGAATTTCCAAGACCAGGATATCCCTTGTACTTAATGACACTGGAACAAAAAGAAATATGGATCTATTTGAGGTACCAGGACCACCCAGAAAGAGACCTTGCAATAAGTTGTACCCCAATCGTGGTAAGCAATGCGTAGCATCTTGTAACAGGTGAAAACCCATTACACAAAGGTCAGGAGGAAAGTCATCCACATTTCTCAGGTAACAGTATGCAATATAATCAAGAAGAATCTTCATATTAAAACGAGGCCTACATGGTATGAATTCACCAAGATAAGACTTCAGTCCCACTCAACCGTCGCATACCTGGTAAATGAAACGGAAATTCTTATGCGAAGACATACCAGTCAAGATGACAAATGCAGCTTCTATGGATTTCTGCGTGATCATACTGTTGAAAAATACACTGGTAAACCGTTGGTCTCGTACACTAGCTGCATTATGAAAAGCATCTCAGGGAATGTGTTATTGTGACATAGCATCTTATAAAGGAGCGTTTTGCAAAGAAAACTACGCTATAGGGCTATTGTCAAGATACATTGTCGTCATAGAGATTATGACCAAACATGACGACTGGACTTTTAACAACATGGTGAGGTTCAAAAATTGATTTAATATAACGTACTCAATCTGTGTACAACCTCTCAGAACATTTTACTAAACTATATCTTGTAGAGTGACATTATTTATTTAGAACTTTGTTATGTAGACGTTTGTAGTTTGATTTACCTTCCTGTATTCTCAAATAACATGCGAATTTCATGAGAGCAGAAACATTGTCTACATGGTTCATAATGTAGGAACAATGTTGTGTGTTAAGGAATTACTTTGGCCGAAAAGAGAAAAACAAAGGAAGCGGATATGTGGCATCACACTGTTCATGGAGCTCAGTACCATTGGACATGATGAAGGCATTAATTATATGATATTCCTAGTGACGTTCAATATTTTAAAAGGATAGGCGGACTTGGCCTATGTGTAAATGGTGTATTATATTGAAATTAATAAATGGCAAAACCCAAAATATTTTTGTCATAAAAAATAGTCATCAAGTTCCCTTTAATACTCATACTTACAATTTAGACAATTAAAACAACGTTTTATGTTGTTTTAATTTTACTTTTATTCTATCGCTAGATAGAGTCAGCCCTGTGTAAATTGAACCAGAAACGACTAGATAGTGGAGAAATGAAAACATAAAATCAAAGTTAATTAGGAAGTTAGAGCGGGTTTGCACGTGGAACGTCTCAAATAACTAAACATAGGGATACTACAGTCTCGTCTATATTGTCATTTTCTTGAACTTGGTTGCCCTCGTGCTTGTAAAAAAAAATGAAATAAAAATAAGAGTTTTTAATTCTACAATTTGCCACAAGATAGCACCACTAAATATATATGTATCTATGCCTTGGTTGTTCTAAATACCTTGTAATATTGGCGTTGCTTTAGTGAAAGACTACACAACTGGTTGTCTGTGCTGTGTGCCCCGTGGGGATTATACCCCAAATTCTAGCATTACAAGCCCCAAGGATTACTGCTGATCTCCCGGAGATATTTTTCAACTAAACATAAATATTCTAAATTAAATACATATACTTTCCAAATGTACAAACATATAATACAGCTCATGAATAGATTAAGTACATTAATACACAATTAAAACAAATAGTAGATGTGTTCAAAGATAATACAATTATTTTATGAAGAAGACAACCTAAGTATTTGTATAGATTATTGAATAAACCGAAAGAAAGAGATTTGTAATGTACTTAATTTGTACATGAACTGTTTGTACAATGTTTGTACATTTGGAAAGTATATATATATATATAATTTAGATTATTCATGTTTAGTTGAAAAATTGTTTTTGTTGTAGTTTCTCGGTAAAACTATTTCCTGAAAAGTGACGAACCCGATCGAAGAAATTAAAAAAGGAGAGAAAAAATAGTCTGATATTCTAGTGTTTGTTATTCCTATCTACAGGTGAATCTTATTGATGGTTTGGTTATATACATATGTGTGTTATAACTAGGTAAATCACATACACACACACATTCACCTTGTGCCCAAAACTGAGTTAAAGATTATGTTTCTAGTTCTAACTGTTTATATTAATCGAAACTGAATACAGTCTGGCATGGCCTGTTAGTTAAGGCATGTGACTCACAATCTGAGACTTGTAGGTTCGTATCCTGTATTCGAACATGCTCGCCATATCAGACGTGGGGGCATTATAATGTGACGATCAGTCCCACTGTTCGTTGGTCAAGGATAGCCAGAGAGTTGGCAATGGGTGATGTTGACTAACTTCCTTCCATCTAGTCTATCACTTCAAAGTTAGGGACGGCTAACGCCCGATAGCCATCGTGAAACTTTACGCGAAATTTAAAACAAACTAAACCGAACCTGAATACACAACAACTCAAGTGTGCATATTTTGATGAAACCTTTTTTGTAAGGTGACCTCTAAGGTCTCTTGAATCGACGATATAGAGATGCCCCCTTTCAATATTAGTACTGTTACGTCACCGTTGTTAATTGATTTTCCGTAACTTCGTACCGACGAAACTTAAGCGACACAAGTCTTTACTTAATAAAACTGTTTTATTCTTTCCGAATATAACTTAACCGATACACTCAACTTCAACAATTGCGCTAAACAAACGCTATAGCAACGAACGTCAATAATACTCTGACCGCAGATCAATTACTCACT
>NW_013667643.1:228562-230584 GCF_000517525.1 Limulus polyphemus
CACCACGGGTATCGAAACCCGGTTTCTAGCGTTGTAAGTCCGCAGACATACCGCTGTGCCACTGGGGGACACACGAAAAGTGAGGACAGTAATGTAATTTAAACTGTTAATTAGGGAATAGGTATTAAGAAATGTAATAGGGTGTGAAGAAGTTGTTATTATTTTACATGGTAAACAGAGATTCGACGATAGTCCCTTAATAATCAAATATGATGCATCAAAGTAACCGACATTACGCTTTCACCTAAACCGAGTCTCACAATTGCTCAACGGCAAGTCTAAAGGCTTATAACGGTAAAAACCGGGTTTTGATACCCCTGTTGGGCACAGTACAGATAACTCATTGTGCAGCTGTGTGTTAAACAATAAGTAAAGAAACTAATAAACCTAAATCGTATTGAGACAAAAGAACTTTAATAATGAAACATAATGTGTTTTATATATATATATTAAACAATGAGTATTATTATTCAGAAACATTCTTAACATCAGAAACTTCTGGAACTTCAAACAGAACGTGAAATGCTGAGCACGTTCTTTGAAACGTGATCGCCAACCTATTATCTGTAAGAAAGGTACACAGTTGATACCCACGAAAGATGGCGGAAGTTGTTTGTTCACAAACGTAGTTTTATTTTCGTCTTGCCTTTACATTATTAGTCAAACTCCTACCGAGGTTCTGCTAAACGTTAACCTTTGCTAGTTGCGTTCGAGATCAATATGATGTTGGTGGAGGGTGACACGTTGTTATTTTAATAGTTTACTAACCTCGTCTGTTCAATATCGCAGGTTCAACATTTAATTCAAGGCTATTTCCAATTATACAACTTGCGTCAGAGACAACAGTTGTTATATAGTCATGCGTGATATAGTACTATTCTTTTCTAAACACAACCGTACTGTTTTCACGCGGTTTTGTTGCCTTGGTATCTCTGCAGTTGCTAGGCAACTATCTTGGAAAAATTACTTCAAAACGATACGAGCCGTAACAACCTTTCTTCTCGCACAGACTGTGAGTCTAACTTTACTGAAATGAGTTTCTCATAACAAGCAGGTAAAAACAAACAACAACAAAAAAAAAGAGAGAGAAGAAGGCATTTAGATAAAGCACACAATGCCTGAATAGCATCTGATCTCGTACCCAACTTAGTGTGTTTACGGTGCAGGTTATTTACTGCAGATGAAATTATAAAGAAGGGTACAAGGAGAAACATGAACTTCGGGCTTTACACCAGCGGGAAATCAAGCTTTCACTTGTGAGCTACGCGCAGTTATTACAATGGAGAAAGCTAATCAGAAGTTCGTGCAACAACTTGCCAGGGTTCATTCTTCTCCCACCAACCACAAAGTAGGCACCGTGATCTGAAATAACAATGCGTCAGTAATGAATGTTTTGTCTGTTGGATGTCAGCGCGTGTAGACGTATAAGGATGGTTAATTAGGCTTAGATTAAGGATAGAACCAAAATGTCTTGTAGATCCAATTCGTAAAGTTACCCTTTAAACGGAATGTTCTGGCCATTTCTTTAAGAATGTTCTTGAAGATTACAAAAGTTATGAACTTTGTTAATAATCATAGCACTTTTGCACTATTATAACACTATTAAATTTAATTCATTGTTAAAGTATTGGTACAGATGACGATAAATATCTGATTGACTGACAAAATGTTTTGAAATATATAAAAACCCAAGTAAAATGTAAATAACTTTAACACTAAAATGTGGCTTAAGTAAAAAGTAATGTACATTACTTATTATTTTTCTTTGGCCCGGCATGGCCAGGTGGTTAAGGCGCTCGACTCGCAATCTGTGGGTCGTGGGTTCGAATCCCATCACATCAAACATGCTCGCTCTTTAAGCCGTCGGGGTGTTATAACGTGACGGTCAATCCCACTATTTGTTGGTAAAAGAGTAACCCAAGAGTTGGCGGGGATGACCAACTGAATTCCCTCTAGTCTTACACTGCTAAATTAGGGACGGCTAGCGCAGATAACCCTCGTGTAGCTTTGGCGAAATCAATA